>NC_134689.1:406473554-406608835 GCF_050947455.1 Rhinoderma darwinii
TGGGGGGGCAGCGTGAGCAACCTACATCCCTATGCCCAGCCAGAGTTCCAGGGTGATTGGTGGTAGGTCCCGGTGGGGGGGCAGCGGGAGCAACCTACATCCCTATGCCCAGCCAGAGTTCCAGGGTGATTGGTGGTAGGTCCCGGTGGGGGCCAGCGGGAGAAACCTACATCCCCATGCCCAGCCAGAGTTCCAGGGTGATTGGTGGTAGGTCCCGGTGGGGGGGCAGCGGGAGCAACCTGCATCCCTATGCCCAGCCAGAGTTCCAGGGTGATTGGTGGTAGGTCCCGGTGGGGGGGCAGCGGGAGAAACCTACATCCCCATGCCCAGCCAGAGTTCCAGGGTGATTGGTGGTAGGTCCCGGTGGGGGGGCAGCGGGAGCAACCTGCATCCCTATGCCCAGCCAGAGTTCCAGGGTGATTGGTGGTAGGTCCCGGTGGGGGGGCAGCGGGAGCAACCTGCATCCCCATGCCCAGCCAGAGTTCCAGGGTGATTGGTGGTAGGTCCCGGTGGGGGGGCAGCGGGAGCAACCTGCATCCCTATGCCCAGCCAGAGCTCCAGGGTGATTGGTGGTAGGTCCCGGTGGGGGCCAGCGGGAGAAACCTACATCCCCATGCCCAGCCAGAGTTCCAGGGTGATTGGTGGTAGGTCCCGGTGGGGGGGGCAGCGGGAGCAACCTGCATCCCCATGCCCAGCCAGAGTTCCAGGGTGATTGGTGGTAGGTCCCGGTGGGGTGGAAGGGGAGCAGCGGGAGCAACCTGCATCCCTATGCCCAGCCAGAGTTCCAGGGTGATTGGTGGTAGGTCCCGGTGGGGGGGCAGCGGGAGCAACCTGCATCCCCATGCCCAGCCAGAGTTCCAGGGTGATTGGTGGTAGGTCCCGGTGGGGTGGAAGGGGAGCAGCGGGAGCAACCTGCATCTCCATGCCCAGACAGAGTTCCAGGGTGATTGCAGGTAGGTCCCGGTGGGGGGGCAGCGGGAGCAACTTGCATCCCCATGCCCATCCAGAGTTCCAGGATGATTGCAGGTATGTCCCGGTGGGGTGGAAGGGGGGGCAGCGGGAGCAACCTGCATCCCCATGCCCAGCCAGAGTTCCAGGGTGACTGGTGGTAGGTCCCGGTGGAGTGGAAGGGGGTCAGCGGGAGCAACCTGCATCCCCATGCCCAGCCAGAGTTCCAGGGTGATTGCTGGAAGGACCCGGTGGGGGGGCAGCGGGAGCAACTTGCATCCCCATGCCCAGCCAGAGTTCCAGGGTGATTGCTGGTAGGTCCCGGTGGGGTGGAAGGGGGTCAGCGGGAGCAACCTGCATCCCCATGCCCAGCTAGAGTTCCAGGGTGATTGCTGGTTGGTCCCGGTGGGGGGGGGCAGCGGGAGCAACCTGCATCCCCATGCCCAGCCAGAGTTCCAGGGCGATTGCTGGTAGGTCCCGGTGGGGTGGAAGGGGGAGCAACCCGCATCTCCATGCCCAGCCAGAGTTCCAGGGTGATTGCTGGTAGGTCCCGGTGGGGTGGAAGGGGGGCAGCGGGAGCAACCTGCATCCCCATGCCCAGCCAGAGTTCCAGGGTGATTGCTGGTAGGTCCCGGTGGGGTGGAAGGGGAGCAGCGGGAGCAACCTGCATCCCCATGACCAGCCAGAGTTCCAGGGTGATTGCAGGTAGGTCCGGGTGGGGGCCAGCGGGAGCAACTTGCATCCCCATGCCCAGCCAGAGTTCCAGGGTGATTGCTGGTAGGTCCCGGTGGGGTGGAAGGGGGGGCAGCGGGACCAACCTGTGTCCCTATGCCCAGCCAGAGTTCCAGAGTGATTGCAGGTAGGTCCCGGTGGGGTGGAAGGGGGTCAGCGGGAGCAAACCGCATCCCCATGCCCAGCCAGAGTTCCAGGGTGATTGCAGGTAGGTCCCGGTGGGGTGGAAGGGGGGGCAGCGGGACCAACCTGTGTCCCTATGCCCAGCCAGAGTTCCAGAGTGATTGCAGGTAGGTCCCGGTGGGGTGGAAGGGGGTCAGCGGGAGCAAACCGCATCCCCATGCCCAGCCAGAGTTCCAGGGTGATTGCAGGTAGGTCCCGGTGGGGTGGAAGGGGGGGCAGCGGGACCAACCTGTGTCCCTATGCCCAGCCAGAGTTCCAGAGTGATTGCAGGTAGGTCCCGGTGGGGTGGAAGGGGGTCAGCGGGAGCAAACCGCATCCCCATGCCCAGCCAGAGTTCCAGGGTGATTGCAGGTAGGTCCCGGTGGGGTGGAAGGGGGGGCAGCGGGACCAACCTGTGTCCCTATGCCCAGCCAGAGTTCCAGAGTGATTGCAGGTAGGTCCCGGTGGGGTGGAAGGGGGTCAGCGGGAGCAACTTGCATCCCCATGCCCAGCCAGAGAACCAGGGTGATTGCTGGTAGGTAAGGAGATCCATTTGGTGACTAAACAGCAGTGACAATAAAAAGGCCCAAATGCCAAAGAATGACACTTTTAATACTGAAAGTGAAACATTTATAATCAAGTTAAAGTGGGGTATGTTCAGAAATGTTAGAGACGGTAATGAGCAGCAGAGGCAGGCCGGGGCAGAGTTCCAGGGCCAGGGGTGTGACGGCAGGCAGCGTAGGCCGGGGCAGAGTTCCAGGGCGGTGGGGAGAGGACTAGGCCTCAAATCCAAGGAGATCCATTTGGTGACTAAACAGCAGTGACAATAAAAAGGCCCAAATGCCAAAGAATGACACTTTTAATACTGAAAGTGAAACATTTAAAATCAAGTTAAAGTGGGGTATGTTCAGAAATGTCAGAGACGGTAATGAGCAGCAGAGGCAGGCCGGGGCAGAGTTCCAGGGCCAGGGGTGTGACGGCAGGCAGCGTAGGCCGGGGCAGAGTTCCAGGGCGGTGGGGAGAGGACTAGGCCTCAAATCCAAGGAGATCCATTTGGTGACTAAACAGCAGTGACAATAAAAAGGCCCAAATGCCAAAGAATGACACTTTTAATACTGAAAGTGAAACATTTAAAATCAAGTTAAAGTGGGGTATGTTCAGAAATGTCAGAGACGGTAATGAGCAGCAGAGGCAGGCCGGGGCAGAGTTCCAGGGCGGTGGGGAGAGGACTAGGCCTCAATCCAAGGAGATCCATTTGGTGGCCAAGCAGCAGTGACAATAAAAAGGCCCAAATGTCAAAGAATGCCATTTCTGCTACTGAAAGTGAAACATTTGAAAGTGAAACATTTAAAATCAAGTTAAAGTGGGGTATGTTCACAAATGTCAGAGGCGGTGGTGAGCAGCAGAGGCAGGCCGGGGCAGAGTTCCAGGGCCAGGGGGTGACGGCAGGCAGCGTAGGCCGGGGCAGAGTTCCAGGGCGGTGGGGAGAGGACTAGGCCTCAATCCAAGGAGATCCATTTGGTGACCAAGCAGCAGTGAAACTGAAAAGGCCCAAATGTCAAAGAATGGCATTTCTGCTACTGAAAGTGAAACATTTGAAAGTGAAACATTTAAAATCAAGTTAAAGTGGGGTATGTTCAAAAATGTCAGAGGCGGTAGTGAACAGCAGAGGCAGACCGTGGCAGAGTTCCAGGGCCAGGGGTGTGACGGCAGGCAGCGTAGGCCGGGGCAGAGTTCCAGGGCGGTGGGGAGAGGACTAGGCCTCAATCCAAGGAGATCCATTTGGTGACCAAGCAGCAGTGAAACTGAAAAGGCCCAAATGTCAAAGAATGGCATTTCTGCTACTGAAAGTGAAACATTTGAAAGTGAAACATTTAAAATCAAGTTAAAGTGGGGTATGTTCAAAAATGTCAGAGGCGGTAGTGAACAGCAGAGGCAGACCGTGGCAGAGTTCCAGGGCCAGGGGTGTGACGGCAGGCAGCGTAGGCCGGGGCAGAGTTCCAGGGCGGTGGGGAGAGGACTAGGCCTCAATCCAAGGAGATCCATTTGGTGACCAAGCAGCAGTGACAATAAAAAGGCCCAAATGTCAAAGAATGCCATTTCTGCTACTGAAAGTGAAACATTTGAAAGTGAAACATTTAAAATCAAGTTAAAGTGGGGTATGTTCACAAATGTCAGAGGCGGTGGTGAGCAGCAGAGGCAGGCCGGGGCAGAGTTCCAGGGCCAGGGGGTGACGGCAGGCAGCGTAGGCCGGGGCAGAGTTCCAGGGCGGTGGGGAGAGGACTAGGCCTCAATCCAAGGAGATCCATTTGGTGACCAAGCAGCAGTGAAACTGAAAAGGCCCAAATGTCAAAGAATGGCATTTCTGCTACTGAAAGTGAAACATTTGAAAGTGAAACATTTAAAATCAAGTTAAAGTGGGGTATGTTCAAAAATGTCAGAGGCGGTAGTGAACAGCAGAGGCAGACCGTGGCAGAGTTCCAGGGCCAGGGGTGTGACGGCAGGCAGCGTAGGCCGGGGCAGAGTTCCAGGGCGGTGGGGAGAGGACTAGGCCTCAATCCAAGGAGATCCATTTGGTGACCAAGCAGCAGTGAAACTGAAAAGGCCCAAATGTCAAAGAATGGCATTTCTGCTACTGAAAGTGAAACATTTGAAAGTGAAACATTTAAAATCAAGTTAAAGTGGGGTATGTTCAAAAATGTCAGAGGCGGTAGTGAACAGCAGAGGCAGACCGTGGCACAGTTCCAGGGCCAGAGTGTGACACTGTCCGCCGATAGATAACCCTTTGCACATTATCGTCATCATCATTATCAGCAGCAGTTGCTGTCAGCCAGCTCCAGAGTGTATGAGCGGGGTGTGCTGCCCATTGCAGCCCGGGGTAGAGGAGCCGTATGCAAGCTGTGCATGCCCGGTGGCAACAGTGTATGAGCTCCACAGCGCCAGCGGGGGGGGGGGGGTCCCACTATGTCCCAAGCCGCCTGACATGTACTTCCGGTCGGCTAGGAGGTGGCATGTCACCTGGGCTGTCAGCCAGCCCCAGAGTGTATGAGCGGCGTGTGCCTGCACCCGTGGGGGGGATACAGGAGCCATGGGGAAGCTGTGCAAGACCGGGGGCAGCCGTGTAGGTGCTCTGCAGCGCCCGCTGTGGACTTCCAGGGCAAGAGCGGTAGGAGCGGCCAACTCATGCCGACCTCCTGGAACTCCCCGTCGGCCTCGCTCGCGGGTCGGTCCCGCTGATTTTTCTACCTTCATAATAAAAAAATCTTTTTTTTTTTATGGCATTTTCGGAAGCCTCAAGCCCACCTGGAGTTGCACGAGCAAGGCCACCTCGGCGACTCCTTCAGAAAGCGGCCGGGAGCCAGCTCCGTGTATGAGCGGCTTGTGCCTGACTATGGCACCCGTGGGGGGATAGAGGGGCCCCTTGGGAGCTTGTACATGCCGGCAGCTTCCTTGTGGGAGCTCCACAGCGCCCGCGGCGAGTCCCGTTGTGTCCAGCCGGCTGACAAGCACTTCCGGTCCGCGAAGGATGCATGTCAGCGGCGGTGTGCCCGCTCCGGGTGTGAGCGGCGTGTGCCTGCCTATGGCATCCTTGGGGGGATAGAGGAGCCATGGGGAAGCCGTGCCAGCCCGGTTGCAGCCGTGTACGAGCTCCTCAGCGCCAGCGTCGGAGTTTGAGGGCTTTAGCGGTATGCACGGCCAACTCATGCCGACCTCCTGGAACTCCCCGTCGGCTTCGCTCGCGGGTCGGTCCCGCTGATTTTTCTACCTTCATAATAAAAAAATCTTTTTTTTTTTATGGCATTTTCGGAAGCCTCAAGCCCACCTGGAGTTGCACGAGCAAGGCCACCTCGGCGTCTCCTTCCGAAAGCGGCCGGGAGCCAGTTCCGAGTATGAGCGGCGTGTGCCTGCCTTTTGCACCCGTGGGGGGATAGAGGGGCCCCTTGGGAGCTTGTACATGCCGGCAGCTTCCTTGTGGGAGCTCCACAGCGCCCGCGGCGAGTCCCGTTGTGTCCAGCCGGCTGACAAGCACTTCCGGTCCGCGAAGGATGCATGTCAGCGGCAATGTGCCCGCTCCGGGTGTGAGCGGCGTGTGCCTGCCTATGGCATCCTTGGGGGGATAGAGGAGCCATGGGGAAGCCGTGCCAGCCCGGTTGCAGCCGTGTACGAGCTCCTCAGCGCCAGCGTCGGAGTTTGAGGGCTTTAGCGGTATGCACGGCCAACTCATGCCGACCTCCTGGAACTCCCCGTCGGCTTCGCTCGCGGGTCGGTCCCGCTGATTTTTCTACCTTCATAATAAAAAAATCTTTTTTTTTTTATGGCATTTTCGGAAGCCTCAAGCCCACCTGGAGTTGCACGAGCAAGGCCACCTCGGCGTCTCCTTCCGAAAGCGGCCGGGAGCCAGTTCCGAGTATGAGCGGCGTGTGCCTGCCTTTTGCACCCGTGGGGGGATAGAGGGGCCCCTTGGGAGCTTGTACATGCCGGCAGCTTCCTTGTGGGAGCTCCACAGCGCCCGCGGCGAGTCCCGTTGTGTCCAGCCGGCTGACAAGCACTTCCGGTCCGCGAAGGATGCATGTCAGCGGCGGTGTGCCCGCTCCGGGTGTGAGCGGCGTGTGCCTGCCTATGGCATCCTTGGGGGGATAGAGGAGCCATGGGGAAGCCTTGCCAGCCCGGTTGCAGCCGTGTACGAGCTCCTCAGCGCCAGCGTCGGAGTTTGAGGGCTTTAGCGGTATGCACGGCCAACTCATGCCGACCTCCTGGAACTCCCCGTCGGCTTCGCTCGCGGGTCGGTCCCGCTGATTTTTCTACCTTCATAATAAAAAAATCTTTTTTTTTTTATGGCATTTTCGGAAGCCTCAAGCCCACCTGGAGTTGCACGAGCAAGGCCACCTCGGCGTCTCCTTCCGAAAGCGGCCGGGAGCCAGTTCCGAGTATGAGCGGCGTGTGCCTGCCTTTTGCACCCGTGGGGGGATAGAGGGGCCCCTTGGGAGCTTGTACATGCCGGCAGCTTCCTTGTGGGAGCTCCACAGCGCCCGCGGCGAGTCCCGTTGTGTCCAGCCGGCTGACAAGCACTTCCGGTCCGCGAAGGATGCATGTCAGCGGCGGTGTGCCCGCTCCGGGTGTGAGCGGCGTGTGCCTGCCTATGGCATCCTTGGGGGGATAGAGGAGCCATGGGGAAGCCGTGCCAGCCCGGTTGCAGCCGTGTACGAGCTCCTCAGCGCCAGCGTCGGAGTTTGAGGGCTTTAGCGGTATGCACGGCCAACTCATGCCAACCTCCTGGAACTCCCCGTCGGCTTCGCTCGCGGGTCGGTCCCGCTGATTTTTCTACCTTCATAATAAAAAAATCTTTTTTTTTTTATGGCATTTTCGGAAGCCTCAAGCCCACCTGGAGTTGCACGAGCAAGGCCACCTCGGCGTCTCCTTCCGAAAGCGGCCGGGAGCCAGTTCCGAGTATGAGCGGCGTGTGCCTGCCTTTTGCACCCGTGGGGGGATAGAGGGGCCCCTTGGGAGCTTGTACATGCCGGCAGCTTCCTTGTGGGAGCTCCACAGCGCCCGCGGCGAGTCCCGTTGTGTCCAGCCGGCTGACAAGCACTTCCGGTCCGCGAAGGATGCATGTCAGCGGCGGTGTGCCCGCTCCGGGTGTGAGCGGCGTGTGCCTGCCTATGGCATCCTTGGGGGGATAGAGGAGCCATGGGGAAGCCGTGCCAGCCCGGTTGCAGCCGTGTACGAGCTCCTCAGCGCCAGCGTCGGAGTTTGAGGGCTTTAGCGGTATGCACGGCCAACTCATGCCGACCTCCTGGAACTCCCCGTCGGCTTCGCTCGCGGGTCGGTCCCGCTGATTTTTCTACCTTCATAATAAAAAAATCTTTTTTTTTTTATGGCATTTTCGGAAGCCTCAAGCCCACCTGGAGTTGCACGAGCAAGGCCACCTCGGCGTCTCCTTCCGAAAGCGGCCGGGAGCCAGTTCCGAGTATGAGCGGCGTGTGCCTGCCTTTTGCACCCGTGGGGGGATAGAGGGGCCCCTTGGGAGCTTGTACATGCCGGCAGCTTCCTTGTGG
Organism: Rhinoderma darwinii; assembly: GCF_050947455.1. Taxonomy (NCBI): domain Eukaryota; kingdom Metazoa; phylum Chordata; class Amphibia; order Anura; family Rhinodermatidae; genus Rhinoderma; species Rhinoderma darwinii. The sequence continues at coordinate 406,481,453 of NC_134689.1, forward strand.
GAGCTCCACAGCGCCCGCGGCGAGTCCCGTTGTGTCCAGCCGGCTGACAAGCACTTCCGGTCCGCGAAGGATGCATGTCAGCGGCGGTGTGCCCGCTCCGGGTGTGAGCGGCGTGTGCCTGCCTATGGCATCCTTGGGGGGATAGAGGAGCCATGGGGAAGCCGTGCCAGCCCGGTTGCAGCCGTGTACGAGCTCCTCAGCGCCAGCGTCGGAGTTTGAGGGCTTTAGCGGTATGCACGGCCAACTCATGCCGACCTCCTGGAACTCCCCGTCGGCTTCGCTCGCGGGTCGGTCCCGCTGATTTTTCTACCTTCATAATAAAAAAATCTTTTTTTTTTTATGGCATTTTCGGAAGCCTCAAGCCCACCTGGAGTTGCACGAGCAAGGCCACCTCGGCGTCTCCTTCCGAAAGCGGCCGGGAGCCAGTTCCGAGTATGAGCGGCGTGTGCCTGCCTTTTGCACCCGTGGGGGGATAGAGGGGCCCCTTGGGAGCTTGTACATGCCGGCAGCTTCCTTGTGGGAGCTCCACAGCGCCCGCGGCGAGTCCCGTTGTGTCCAGCCGGCTGACAAGCACTTCCGGTCCGCGAAGGATGCATGTCAGCGGCGGTGTGCCCGCTCCGGGTGTGAGCGGCGTGTGCCTGCCTATGGCATCCTTGGGGGGATAGAGGAGCCATGGGGAAGCCGTGCCAGCCCGGTTGCAGCCGTGTACGAGCTCCTCAGCGCCAGCGTCGGAGTTTGAGGGCTTTAGCGGTATGCACGGCCAACTCATGCCGACCTCCTGGAACTCCCCGTCGGCTTCGCTCGCGGGTCGGTCCCGCTGATTTTTCTACCTTCATAATAAAAAAATCTTTTTTTTTTTATGGCATTTTCGGAAGCCTCAAGCCCACCTGGAGTTGCACGAACAAGGCCACCTCGGCGTCTCCTTCCGAAAGCGGCCGGGAGCCAGTTCCGAGTATGAGCGGCGTGTGCCTGCCTTTTGCACCCGTGGGGGGATAGAGGGGCCCCTTGGGAGCTTGTACATGCCGGCAGCTTCCTTGTGGGAGCTCCACAGCGCCCGCGGCGAGTCCCGTTGTGTCCAGCCGGCTGACAAGCACTTCCGGTCCGCGAAGGATGCATGTCAGCGGCGGTGTGCCCGCTCCGGGTGTGAGCGGCGTGTGCCTGCCTATGGCATCCTTGGGGGGATAGAGGAGCCATGGGGAAGCCGTGCCAGCCCGGTTGCAGCCGTGTACGAGCTCCTCAGCGCCAGCGTCGGAGTTTGAGGGCTTTAGCGGTATGCACGGCCAACTCATGCCGACCTCCTGGAACTCCCCGTCGGCTTCGCTCGCGGGTCGGTCCCGCTGATTTTTCTACCTTCATAATAAAAAAATCTTTTTTTTTTTATGCCATTTTCGGAAGCCTCAAGCCCACCTGGAGTTGCACGAGCAAGGCCACCTCGGCGTCTCCTTCCGAAAGCGGCCGGGAGCCAGTTCCGAGTATGAGCGGCGTGTGCCTGCCTTTTGCACCCGTGGGGGGATAGAGGGGCCCCTTGGGAGCTTGTACATGCCGGCAGCTTCCTTGTGGGAGCTCCACAGCGCCCGCGGCGAGTCCCGTTGTGTCCAGCCGGCTGACAAGCACTTCCGGTCCGCGAAGGATGCATGTCAGCGGCGGTGTGCCCGCTCCGGGTGTGAGCGGCGTGTGCCTGCCTATGGCATCCTTGGGGGGATAGAGGAGCCATGGGGAAGCCGTGCCAGCCCGGTTGCAGCCGTGTACGAGCTCCTCAGCGCCAGCGTCGGAGTTTGAGGGCTTTAGCGGTATGCACGGCCAACTCATGCCGACCTCCTGGAACTCCCCGTCGGCTTCGCTCGCGGGTCGGTCCCGCTGATTTTTCTACCTTCATAATAAAAAAATCTTTTTTTTTTTATGGCATTTTCGGAAGCCTCAAGCCAACCTGGAGTTGCACGAGAAGGCCACGTCGGCGTCTCCTTCCGAAAGCGGCCGGGAGCCAGCTCCGAGTATGAGCGGTGTGTGCCTGCCTTTTGCACCCGTGGGGGAATAGAGGAGCCATGGGGAAGGTGTGCATGCCCAAGCTTCAAACTGTCACCATGTCAACAGACATGGTGACAGCGTCCCGATCGCAAAGCAGGATTCAAACAGGACCAATCAGAGTGGTCCCTGTGCCGGAAACGAGCTGTGATTGGTCAGTACTGACAGGCCAATCATAGCGCAGGAGCAGTGTTGCCTGCCTATTGCACCCGTGGGGGGAATAGAGGAGCCATGGGGAAGCTGTGCATGCCCAAGCTTCAAACTGTCACCATGTCAACAGACATGGTGACAGTGTCCCGATCGCAAAGCAGGATTCAAACAGGACCAATCAGAGTGGTCCCTGTGCCGGAAACGAGCTGTGATTGGTCAGTACTGACAGGCCAATCACAGCGCAGTAGCAGTGGTGCCTGCCTATTGCACCCGTGGGGGGGATAGAGGAGCCATGGGGAAGCTGTGCATGCCCAAGCTTCAAACTGTCACCATGTCAACAGACATGGTGACAGCGTCCCGATCACAAAGCAGGATTCAAACAGGACCAATCAGAGTGGTCCCTGTGCCGGAAACGAGCTGTGATTGGTCAGTACTGACAGGCCAATCACAGCGCAGGAGCAGTGGTTTGCCGGCATCTCCGTCTCTGACAAGCTCTTTCCTGTCAGAGAGCTTGTGAGAGACGGAGACAGGAATAAATACAGTGCGTAAGTTAAAAAAAACCAGCGATCTGCCGCTTTTCTGCCCTTTTGTGCCCACTAACCTGTTTTTAGTTAGTTAGGTAGCACAAGTTTTTCAGTATGGCCAAAAGAGTCTTTTCAGCCGAGGAAGCATCTGCAATGCTGTGTTCCGACACGGACAGCGCAAGTGAAGGTGAGGAGCAGTTCGTGCTTCCATCTTCCTCTGCATCTAGTGACTCTGAATCTGCACCCCCCAGTCGGCGTAGAAGAGCCGTAGTTCCTGATCTGCCTGAGCTGACCTGGGAAGCTGCAGAGAATTATACCCCCCAGGTGCCTGAGTTTACAGCCCGCTCAGGCATTCAAATTGAAATGACGGGTTTCAGCCCCATTGATTATTTTAACCTTTTTTTTTCAGACTCCCTTTTAGCGTTAATGGTCCAGCAGACCAACATCTATGCGGAACAATTTATCGCCCAGAACCCTGACTCTTATTATGGGAGAAGCCAAAATTGGACCCCCACAAACCTAGTGGAATTGCGGAAGTTTTGGGGCATATTTTTAAGTTTTGGCCTAATAAAAAAGCCTAGGATTAGAGACTATTGGTCCCTTGATATTTTATATAACACCCCCATTTACCGCACAGTAATGCCAAGGAAGCGCTTCGAAGCCATCCTGAAATTCCTTCATTATAATGATAATAGCCAGTGCCCACCCCCACAGGCCCCAAATTTTGATAGGCTATATAAAATACGACCATTGATTGCCCACTACTCCCAAATTTTTTCCCACGTTTATACCCCCCAGCAAAATATTTCGGTAGATGAATCCCTAGTCAGCTTCAAGGGTAGACTGCACTTCAGGCAGTATCTACCCAATAAAAGAGCCCGGTACGGCATAAAGCTCTACAAGCTGTGCGAAAGTGCCACCGGTTACACCTACTCCTTTAGGGTCTATGAGGGAAAAGACTCCCATATAGATCCCCCAGAATGCCCCCCTTTCCTTGGAATTAGTGGAAAGATCGTATGGGATCTTATCCATCCTTTACTTGGGAAAGGCTATCATCTTTATCTGGACAACTTTTATAACAGTGTCCCCTTAGTAAAAGTTCTCTTGTCCAGATCCACCTTGGCATGCGGAACAATCCGCAAAAATAAGAAGGGCCTCCCCAAAACATTGCTGGGTTAGATCCTAAAATTAGGAGAGAGCAAAGCTTTCTGCTGCGACAATCTGCTCCTCCTAAAATATAAGGATAAAAGGGACGTCCTTATACTGACCAGCATACACGACAGCAGATGCAGCCTAGTCCCTGTACGTGGATCCACTTCCCAAGTCCCAAAACCATATTGTGTACAGGAGTACAACAAGTATATGGGTGGCGTTGACCTGTCCGACCAGGTTATAAAACCATACAACGCCATGCGCAAGACCAGAGTATGGTATAAGAAGCTGTCTGTGCATCTTACACAGATGGCTTTATACAACGCCTTTGTCCTCTATAGATATGCCAGCAGTGGAGGTACGTTCCTGCAATTTCAGGAAAAGGTCATAAAGTCCCTGATGTTTGGTAACCAGGAAGGAGAGGGCAGTTCATCTGGCTCTTCCGTCAGTAGGATAATTCCCGGCCAGCATTTCCCCACAGAAATCCCCCCCACTGAAAAAAAAAGAAGCCCCAAAAAAAATGCCGTGTGTGTGCCAAGCGAGGCATTCGTAAGGACACCACATACCATTGTGAGACATGTCCCACAAATCCCGGCCTGTGCATGAAACAATGTTTCAAAATTTATCATACCTCCTTGGATTTTTAATTTATTTATTCATTATTCACCTTTTCTGTCTCCCATACTGGCCATGACCAATTATTAATTTTTCTACTGACCAGCCCCATTTAAAATTTGATCATTTAAAAATTGTAAAAAAAACACCTAAAACAAAACTAAAAATTCTCACTATACCCCTAGATAATTTCCTCAATGGGTGTAGTTTCCGAAATGGGGTCACTTGTGGGGGGTTTCCACTGTTTTGTCTCCTCAGGGGCTTTGTAAATGTGACAAGGCCTCTCAAACCATTCCTGCTAAATGTGATCTCCCAAAGCCAAATGGCACTCCATCCCTTCTAAGCCCTGCCCTGTGTTCAAATATCCGTTTATTACCACATGTGGGGTATTGTTTTACTCGGGAGAAATTGCTTTACAAATTTTACGGTGCTTTTTCTCCTTCAGTCCTTGTGGAAATGAGAAAAAAATGGCTAAACCTAAATTTTCTTTGAATAAATGTTGATTTTAATTTTCACGGCCTACTTCCAATAAATTCTGTAAAAAACCTGTGCGGTCAAAATGCTCACCATACCCCTAGATAATTTCCTTGAGGTGTCTAGTTTCCCAGATGGGGTCACTTTTGGGTGATTTGTACTGTTTTGTCACTGCAAGAGCGCTTCTAACAAAATAAGGCCCCCAAATCCACTAGGTGTTCCTTTGCTTCTGAGGCCTGTGCTTCATTCCAGTAGCACGCTACGACCACATGTGGGATATTTCCTAAAACTGCAGAAACTGGGCAACAAATATTGAGTTGAATTTCTCTGCTAAAACCTTCTGTGTAATAAAAAAATAGTATTAAAAATTTATTTCTGCCAATAAATATGAAATTTGTAAATTCCACCTCTACTTTGCTTTAATTCCTGTGAAATGTGTAAAGGGTTAAGACATTTTCTAAATGCTGTTTTGAATACTTTGAGGGGTGAAGTTTTTAAAATGGGGTGACTTTTTGGGGGTTTCTAATATATAAGGCCCTCAAAGCCACTTCACAACTGAACTGGCCCCTGTAAAAATGGCCTTTTGGCATTTTCTTGAAAATGTGAGAAATTGCTGCTAAAGTTGTAAGCCTTGTGATGTCATAGAAAAATAAAAGGATGTTCAAAACACGATGCCAATCTAAAGTAGACATATGGGTGATGTTAATTAGCAACCATTTTGTGTGGTATAACTGCCTGTCTTACAAGCAGATACATTTAAATTGAGAAAAATGCTAATTTTTGCAATTTTTCTCTAATTTTCGGTGTTTTTCACAATTAAATATAGAACATATCGAGCAAATTTTGCTAGTAACTTAAAGTGCAATGTGTCACGAGAAAACAATCTCAGAATCGCTTGGATAGGTGAAAGCATTCCAGAGTTATTACCACATAAAGTGAACATGTCAGATTTGAAAAATGAGGCTCTGTCAGGAAGGTCAAAAGTGGCTAGGGCGGGAAGGGGTTAACCTAGTTCGGTCCCCACCGTTACAGTCGGATGTCAGCTGTAAGATACAGCTGAGATCCGGTGATGATGGCACCGACTCAGCTTCTGAGCCGGTGCCAAACATTGTACGGCATTTTGCGGGAAGTCAATGCTTTCCAGGACGTACATATACGTCCAATGGCGGGAAGGGGTTAAGGTCCTACATGATTCTGTATGGGTTAATATAAATACATTAGTTCTTTTCTTAAATTAAGACCTTCTGGAAATCTTGTATTAAGCCTATATATCCAGTACGCTTCTCTTAGATGGGTTTTGCGTTTAATGTCTCCACCTCGCTTTGGTGGTTGGATTTTTTCAATAGCATAACACCGGAAAGTTTTTGTAGATTTGTTATGGTGGGATATGAAGTGTTTGGCTGCATTTGATATGTTCAAGATATTGGTATTTCTTATATAGCTAAGATGTTCTAGCATTCTTGTCTTGAATTTCCGATTAGTACAACCAACATATTTAAGATGACACTCTGTACATTCAATTATATAAATAACCGACTCTGAATTGCAGTTAATATAATTTTGGATTGTGAAATTATCCGTTCCTGTGGAGTTGCTGAAGTTTTTGGTTGGGTGTACGTAGGAACAGGTTTTGCAGGGATGCTGGCCACATCTATAAAAGCCTTTGGTCTCTAGCCATGTAGTTGTTATGTTATCATTGGATGTGTATAACGAAGGGGATAAAATGTTTCCTAGAGAGGGGGCTTTTTTCGCTACTATCCTGCAGCCTCCTGACAGAATTGTACGAAGTGTATCATCTTCCATAAGAATGGGTAGATAATTAGTCACTATATTTTTTATTTTTGTAAATTGATTACTTTGTTGTAAAATAAGTGTGGGTTGATTGGCAACAGGTAGTAATTTTTGTTTGTCATTTTTGTGTTGGCCAAGAAGCTGATTTCTTGATTTCTTACTTATGATGTTACTGGCTCTGGTCAACATCCATTTAGGATAACCTCTTTCATGTAATCTTGTTTGTATTGAGTTGTGTTCCAGTTCAAATTGATTTTGGTTAGTACAATTTCTTTTTGCTCTGTGCAATTCACCCAGAGGTATGGCTCTGATAGTATGTTTTGTGTGATCACTCTTTGCATGAAGAATATTGTTGGTAGCTGTAGGTTTACGATGGGTTTTAGTGGAGATGACGAGACCTTCATTTCCTTTTAATTCCAAGTCTAGGAATGTAATTTGTGACGAGTCATAATGGTGAGTAAATTTTAAATTACATTGATTGTGATTGATGGCTGTCACAAATTCAGGGATGATGTCCATTTTATCTTTCCAAATAATGAGAATATCGTCAATATATCGACCGTACCATTCTATGCAATTACTGTGGATGTTATCAGGCGAGAAAATGAAGAAATGTTCCCACCATGACATTACTATGTTGGCTATTGATGGGGAGAATTTTGCCCCCATGGACACACCTTTAAGTTGCAGATAATATTTTGTGTCAAATTGGAAATAATTATTGGTTAATAGAAACATGAGTACTTCTAGTATGAAGGCTTGGAAATTTGTATCATATGTACTGTATTTTGTTAGATGAAAATTGAGAGCAGTATATGCTATTACATGCGGAATTGACGTATATAGTGATACTACATCGCATGTGAGCCAAGTATAGTGTTTTTCCCAAATTTTGTTATGAAATATGTTTAAAACATGTTTGGTGTCTTTGAGGAAGCCCGGTGTGTTTTGTGCCAAGGGCTGTAAAAGTGTGTCTAGCCATTCCGATAGCTTTTCCAGGACTGATCCTATGCCAGAGACTATTGGTCTCATTGGTGGAGGTATGGTCTGTTTGTGTATTTTTGGTAACGCATGGATTATGGGGGTAATTGGTTGTTCAATGTAGATATACTCTTTTTGTTTTTGAGTAATGTGTCCACCTTGTAGTCCATCATCCAATAGTTTCTTCATACGCTGTTTGATTGTATCCACAGGATTTTTGATCAAGATTTTGTAGGTGGTTGTGTCAGATAGCATATTGATGATTGATTGTTCATAATCTTTCTTGTTTAGAACTGTGACATTTCCACCTTTGTCTGACTGTTTGATAGTTATATTTTTATTTTCATGCAGGGATTTTACTGCTTTTTTATGTTTGATGGACATATTTGTTTTGGGATGTTGATTTTTGAGACTATCTGCAAGACTATGAAGTTCTTTTTCTATGACAGTTTGGAAGCGATCCATTGAATCTGTACGAGAACTGATGGGGTAAAATTTCGGATTAGATGTTGTAAAATTGTCTGCTGTAGTGACAATTTGGTTTACAGTTTCATTGCGTAGATGGTCTAAGGAAACCATAGTCGATAATTCCAGGAAAGTGAAATCCGTTGGTATTGATGTAATTGTCGCTCCTGGTTTTATGTCGTCTGGCAGTGTGGTTATTGATGTAATTGTCGCTTCTGGTTTTATGTCGTCTGGTAGTATGGTTATTGATGTGGTCTCAGTAGATGAAATATCTGGATATACTTCATTATTGAAAAAATGTTTTTTAACCGTTAAGTTGCGGATAAATTTGTTAATGTCCAATAATGTATTGAATAAGTTGAAATTTTTCTTGGGAGCATAATTGAGACCTAACGTTAGTACTTCGTTTTGTTCTGGAGTCAGCACGGTAGAGGATATGTTGGTTACATTTGTTAACGATATTGTTGGTATTTTCTTGGGCGGAGGCGGCGGTTTTGTTCCTGATTTGCCCGACTTATGTTTCCTGCCGCCCCTCCTTCCCCTTTTTTTGAAAAATAAGATAGGTTTTCTGATCTTTGGTAAAGACGGGGGCATGTTTGGTTACTATCATCTTCTGAGGTGCCATCCGCAGATTCAACTTCAGTCGAACTAAAACTGACTCTATTGGGTAGATCTCTGTAATGTTTGAATTGTAGATTCCTTTTCTTTAGGATAGGTCTTGGTCTAGTATAGTTCCTTGTTTTGTGACTCCAGTTGTATACTTCATTGTTGATATAATCCTTTGTATCCCTTTGAAATTTGTTTTTCTTTGTTTCTGCAATAGCATGATCGAGTTTGTCGATCGCTGCTGACATTCTGGTGTGAAGAAGATCATAAGAAGGTGAGTTTGAAAAAATTTCCAAAGATTTGTTGGTTTCTACTATATGGTTGTCCAATTCTTTCAGTTTTATGTCTTCTTGTTCCGTTATTAATTTCATCAGTTTGATAGAACAGGTAGAAAGGATCTGGTTCCATTGATTTTGGAATTCTTCTGTATAGATGAAACTGGGTGTTTTTTTAAGTCGTAAGCCTCTAGGAATCATGTTTTTTGCGATGTAATTCTTGAGGGTGGTCAAATCCCACCAGATTTTTGCTTGTTGGGCTAGATGTTTTTCCAACGTGTGAAAAAGGTCTTCCATATCTTGATTATGTTCTGGGAGGTTATCTTGATGGCCAAAAACTTTCTCCGCTAATTCAAAGCGGGTATGTTTGGGATCTTGAGTCATGGTACTTGTATGATTTTTGTGATTTCTGGTGTGCTACGAGAAACACTGAGGCATTGATGTGAAGTGAATTGTTAAAAACAAAGGCAGTGGTATTGAAGCCAACTTATGTTTAGACTAGGATTTGTATCCTTGCAGCTTGTTAGACTTATGCACATGAAACATAAAACATATTTTGAAATTGCATATATTTCCCCAAAAGGTTGTGGCCTTTTCCTTGTTGATAAGTTAATACGTTTTGTAGTTACTTCAATATACACATGTATAAATATGCATGCATTAGATGTGCAGAGGACTCACTGATTGCATGTTGCACATTGGGAGCTCGTGAGGAAAAACCAAGCCGAGAGTTTGACACAAGAAAAAATAGAAAAAATTATCCAGCTCACCTGACACACTCCTGTGTGTCGTTGATAGCGCCCGGATCCTCGTGTGGGCACACGGAGTATCAAGTAGAAAACAAGGGAAGAAGGTAGGATCCAGCGCTGAGGCGTTTAAAATGGAAAGCGATTTTCCAAGTTTAATTGTTAAATTCTAAAAGGAAGTCCAGTGGTATGAAGTCCAGGGTATATAAGAAATTGAGGGAGGGTATCCTCTGTAAGCCTACGCGTTTCGGACAACGCTATGTCCTTAGACTTGGCTGTGATAATTTTGAATAGAGCGCGCTGTCATTTATATCATGTGGGGGTTGAGAACAGCTGATAGGGATATGCTGATTGCGTGTCATGGTTTTGTTTATTGTGGAATGCAACCAAAACAAACAAAACGTTATCAAAACATACAATATGCTAAAAAGACTTGTTTTAAACATAAAAGCACAAATCGCTAATTAAATACACATTAAACTGTGGTATTTCCATGGTACATACCTGTATGCAGAGGTTTTTTGATTATTATATATATCGACACAAACCATGCTAACTTGATATCTAACCACGAGGTTGCGTTCCACAATAAACAAAACCATGACACGCAATCAGCATATCCATATCAGCTGTTCTCAACCCCCACATGATATAAATGACAGCGCGCTCTATTCAAAATTATCACAGCCAAGTCTAAGGACATAGCGTTGTCCGAAACGCGTAGGCTTACAGAGGATACCCTCCCTCAATTTCTTATACACCCTGGACTTCATACCACTGGACTTCCTTTTAGAATTTAACAATTAAACTTGGAAAATCGCTTTCCATTTTAAACGCCTCAGCGCTGGATCCTACCTTCTTCCCTTGTTTTCTACAGTATTATAGTAGTTATATTCTTGGATATATGGGCAGTATTATAGTAGTTATATTCTTGTATATAGGAGGCAGTATTATAGTAGTTATATTCTTGTACATAGGGGCAGTACTATAGTAGTTATATTCTTGTATATAGGAGCAGTATTATAGTAGTTATATTCTTGTATATAGGGGGCAGTATTATAGTAGTTATATTCTTGTATAAAGGGGCAGTATTATAGTAGTTATATTCTTGTATAGAGGAGCAGTATTATAGTAGTTATATTCTTGTATATAGGGGCAGTATTATAGTAGTTATATTCTTGTATATAAGGGGCAGTATTATAGTAGTTATATTCTTGTATAAAGGGGCAGTATTATTGTAGCTATATTCTTGTACATAGGTGGCAGTATTATAGTAGTTATATTCTTGTACATAGGGGCAGTATTATTGTAGTTATATTCTTTTACATAGGGGGCAGTAAGATAGTAGTCATATTTTTGTACACATGATGCAGTATTATATCAGTTTGTGCAGGAATTCTGAAAGTATTCAGATTGTCGAAACAAGAGCCTGAATGAGAAACAACCACTTTTGTGAGACGGAAATGTGCCAAGAGTAATTTTATAGTTCCCTTTTTGCCTAATCACCATGGCAGCGTATACCAATTACTTTAATCAGTAGGTGACAAGATTGCGCACAATGAAAAGCTCTTCCCAGTGTAAAGAGAATATGAAATCTTCACCTTGAGAAATGATGTCAGTGACATTCACATGAAAAACAAAAATCACCTGTTGCCCCGTCACATTATCTTTACACATTAACCCTTTTTTATCCTTAATTTCCTACAGCAATAAAACTTATATCTTCCATGGAAAATTATGGAGTATATCTGTAGAGCCCGAAATGTGGTGGAATTAAACGTAATCCTGTTCTCCATTATCTTGGCTGCCAGCTCCTTTGAGGTCATCCTGTGCGTCATTCAGCTATTTAACGGTCTATTCTGGGAATTTTGTGGCACCTGTAACAAGAATGACATTGATTATAAGGATATGTATAAAGAAACCAGTGCCTACAATGATAAAGACTGGTTCTATTTATGCGGAGAAAGAGGCCAAATGTGAGTTCACTTTCATATCTGGGTGCAGAACTACAATGTTTGCAATTGAAATTATTCTGAGGTATAAATTTCCGCTATGAGACATTGCAGTTTCCATACTGGCCACTAGATGTCAGAACCACAGATAAACATTCCTAACTGGTAGAGATGGGAATATCTCAAATAACAGCTGCTGCAAAGACCATGCATGTCTCACTTTATTATTTTAGTGCAACTAGCAAGTAGTGGGTTAAAATAGATATAAGGATAGTTGTACTATACTGCTGGAGACTAGATAAGCAGGCTTACACAATACATTAGAAAGAGTATATGTATATACACACATGGTTCATGTTATGTCTCAATGTTGTAACTCTCTGATATTAAATATATTAGGGTGACATTGCCCTTATAATTTATTGACTTTTATTTTCTATCCTTTGTCCAGTTTGATGCCTCAACATCTCCGGCGGTGGAAAGAACGTCTCTTTTTCATGGTGTGATTTTCATCTACAACGCTGTGTTGTCATAGCAGCTCACCATCTCCCTGTACCGAGCATAGATTATATCGGAATATTATTAATGCATTGTATGGCGGTATTGTGTGTGCACTGTATAGGAGTAATATTTAGACATTGTATGGTGGTGTTATGTTAACACTGGATTGGAGTATTATTAAGGCATTGTATGGCGGTTTTATGTGTGCCCTTTAGGGGAGTATTATTTAAGCATTGTATGGCAGTATTATGTGAACACTGTGTGGAAGTATTATTAAGGCATTGTATGGCGGTATTATCTGTGCACTGTATTGGACCAGTTTTCAGATCCTGCCTTGGGGTACTTGACGGGTGACGTCACTCTCTAATCTGGCTCTGGCAGCTTAGTTTGGGCCTTAAGGCTCAGAGCCCATTTTTCAAATCAAACATGTGTCACTTGATTGTTTTCTCATGGTACATTAGGCTTTATGTTAGTGGTAAAATTTGGTCTATATATTTAGCGTTTATTTATGAAAAATAGCAAAATTTGGAGAAAATTGTAAGAAAATTTGGAAAAATTTGAATTTTTCTGAATTTAAATGTATCTGCTTGTAAGGCAGATGGTTATCCCACACAAATTGTTACTAATTAACATCCCCATATGTCTACTTTAGATTGGCATAGTTTTTTTGAACATTCTTTTATTTTCCTAGGACGTTACAATGCTTAGAACATAAACAGCAATTTCTCAAATTTTCAAATACCTTTTTTTTTTAGGTACCAGTTCAGTTCTGAAGTGAATTTAAGGGGCCTATATATTAGAAACATCCATAAAACACGAAATTTTACAATCTGCACCTCTCAAAGTATTCAAAACGGAATTTAGAACGTTTCTTAACCCTTTAGGCATGTCACAGGAATTAAAGTGGAGGTGAAATTTTAAAATTTAATTTTTCTTGCCGAAATTCAATTTTAATTAAAAAAAAATTCTGTAACACAAAAGGTTTTACCAGAGAAACACAACTCAATATTTATTGCCCAGATTCTGCAGGTTTTAGAAATATCCCACATGTGGCCCTAGTGTGGTAATGGACTGAAACACAGGCCTCAGAATCAATGGAGCACCTGGAGGATTTTGGGGCCTCCTTTTTATTAAAATATATTTTAGGCACAATGTCAGGTTTGAAGGGTGCGGTGCCAAAACAGTAGAAATCCCCTAAAAGTGACTGCATTTCGGAAACGTCACCCCTCAAGGATTTCATTTATGGGTGTTGTAACCATTTAGACCCCACAGTCTTTTCACAGAACATATTTGAATTGGGCTGTGAATTAAAAAAGTATATATATTTTCCAATAATATGTTGTTTTTGTTCAAAATTTCTTATTTTGACAAGGAATAAAGTACGCCATTTTGTTGCCCAATTTCTCCTGAGTGCAGCAATACCCCATTTGTGGTGATAAACTACCGTTTGGGCCCATGGGATGGCTCAGAAGGGAAGGAGCGCTATGTGTTTGATGGAGTCCAGATTTTGCTAGGTTGGTTTTCGGGTGCCATGTCGCTTTTATAGAGCCCTAGAGGTATCAAAGCAATGGAAACCCACAAGAAGTGACCCCATTTTGGAAACTTCATCCCTCAAGGAATTCATTTATGGGTATTGTGACCATTTAGACTCCACAGGTTTTTCACAGAACTTATTTGAATTGGGCTGAGAATTAAAAAAACGAAATATTTTCCAATAAGATGTCTTATTTTGACAAGAATAAAATACCCCATTTTGTTGCCCAATTTGTCCTGAGTGCGGCAATACCCCATTTGTGGTGATAAACTGCCGTTTGGGCCCATAGGCGGGCTCAGAAGGGAAGGACCATCATGTGGCCTACAGGAGCTTTTCTGGTGCTAAGTCATGTATGCAGAACCCTTGAGGAACCAGTACAGTTGAAACCCCCGAGACGTGACCCCATTTTAAAAACTACATCCCTTAAGAAATTCATCTAGAGGTGTAGTGAGCATTTTGACCCCACAGTTATTGTGTAAAAGGTAATGCGTCACAGATGGTGCAGTGTGAGATTTGCAATTTTCTATACATATATACCATTTCAGTGTCCGATATATTGTGCCCAGCATGCACCACCGGAGATATACACCCCATAAACTGTAATGTAGGTTCTCCCGGATACAGCAATACCCTACATGTGGCTGTTATCAGCTGCCTGGGTACACAGCAGGGCTCAGAAGGGAAAGATGAGGGGGATAAGCTGTGCGGAGTGTATCAGGGTAAGTAAAACTGGGGTAAATTAAAAATCGGGTGTTTAGATGTATGATACATTTTAAAACACTCTTTTAAACAGAGCCCTGTTTTTTCGGGACATGTGTCACATTGATATATTGTGTCATCCCTTATCCCCCTCTTATAGCAGACTCTGCAACTCTTTTGACTTTTTCCCTTCTTTCCAGTTTGGGGAACTTCTCCTGGAAAATGTTGCCCTAGTACGATGCGTGTGGCCTCGCTTCCAGAAGTACTGGGTGCCCCCTCTTCCTGGTCCCTAAAGATTAGGTTCTTGATAATGACCTCTTGAAATTCCAGGAAAGTTCCCCTCTGGCCTGCACATCGACGTAGCACGTACACATTGTACAATGCCATCTGTATGATGTGCCCGGCCAGCTTCTTATACCACACCGCATGGCGCTGTAGGGCTTCAGGACTTGATCTGACAAGTCCACCCCTCCCATGTACCTGTTGTAGTCCAGGATGCAGTCTGGTTTGGGGGTCTCTGTACTGGTACCTCGTACTGGTACATGGGTACTGGTGTGACATCTCTCTTGTCCTTGTACTTGACACACAATATGTTGCTGCTGGATTGTGCCCTGCTCTCACCCCTTCTGAGCGTTTGCCCAAGCAGAGTCTTAGGGAGGCCTCCCAGATCTCTTCTAGCAGTGCCGCAGTACTTCTGGAAGCGAGGCAGTTGAAGAGTGGGACGCTGGTATAAAAATTATCCAGGTAGAGGTGGTAACCCTGGTCCAGCAGTGGGTGCACCAAATCTCACACAATTTTTGCGTTAACTCCCAGTAAGGGGGGGCATTCTGGGGGCTGAATACCTTCCCTTCATATATCCTAAATTTGTAGGTATTCCCTGATGCACTCTCGCACAGCTCATACATCTTCACGCCATACCTTGCCGTCTTACTTGGCAGGTAGTGGCGGAATTGAAGCCTCCTTTTAAAATGCACCAGGGACTCGTCAATAGAAATACACTTCTCGGGGGTGTATGCTTGGGAAAACCGGGCACTGAAATGGTCTAATAGGGGTCTCAGTTTATACAAACGGTCAAAACTGGGGTCATCCCGGGGTGGGCACTGCTCATTATCAGTATAATGTAAGAAGCGAAGTATTGCCTCATAACGCATCCTGGACATGGCCATGCGGTACATCGGGGTGTGGTATAAGATGTCTGTGCTCCAGTAGGTCCTAATGGACGGCTTTATCGGAAGCCCCATGTTCAAGTGAAGTCGCCAGAACTTGCCCAACTCTGCTGAGACTACAGGGGTCCACCTGTGGGATTGGGCATAAAACGATGTGGGGTTCTTAGTAATATACTGTTGGGCATATAGATTTGTCTGGGACACCATAAGCTCTATACATTCATCCGTGAAAAATAACTTGAAAAAGTCCATCTCACTGAGCCCTGCCGTGTTAAATTTGATACCTGGGCTGCCCGTGTACTTGGGGATTTGGGATTCACGATTGTCTGGTGTGGGGGTCACTTCACTTGGGGGTTTCAACTGCGGCGGGTTCACTTGTCTCGGGGATTTCAACTGTGGTGATGGCCTTGGGTCGTCTGCTAGGGGGTCCCTCCTCTTCATCACTGGATAAAGAGGTTGATAAATTTCTGTTTGGACAGGTTTGTTATGTTGTGCTTAGACACATGTAAAATGTATTATTATTTATACATTAACCCCTTCAGGACACAGCCTGTTTTGGCCTTGTGGACACAGATGATTTTTTCACATCTGACATGTATCACTTTATTTGGTAATAACTCTGGAATGCTTTTACCAATCCAAGCGATTCTGAGACTGTTTTCTCGTGACATATTGTACTTTATGTTAGTTAAAAACTTTGGTCGATAAATTCAATATTTATTTGTGAAAAACACCAAAATGTACAGAAAATTTGTAAAAATTTGCATTTTTCTAAATTTAAATGTATCTACTTGTAAAACAGATATTAATACCACACACAATAGTTACTAGTTACCATTTCCCATATGTCTACTTTATGTTGCATCGTTTTTTGAACATCCTTTTATCTTTCTAGGACGTTACAAGGCTTAGAACTTTAGCAGCAATTTCTCACATTTTCCCGAAAATTTCAAAAGCCTATTTTTTCAGTGACCAGTTCAGTTCCGAAGCGGCTTTGAGGGCCTTATATATTAGAAAGTGGCAATAAAATGCCCCATTTTGAAAACTGCACCCCTCAAAGTATTCAAAACAGCATTCAGAAAGTTTCTTAACCCTTTAGTCGTTTCACAGGAATTAAAGCAATGTACAGGTGAATTTGTTTACTGAAATTTATTTGTAATACATTTTTTTTCTGTAACACAGAAGGTTTTACCAAAGAAATGCAACTCAATATTTATTGCCCAGATTCTGCAGTTTTTAGAAAGATCCCACATGTGGCCCTAGTGTGGTAATGGACTGAATCACCGGCCTCCGAAGCAAAGGAGCACCTAGTGGATTTCAGGGCCACCTTTTTTTTTAGAATATATTTTAGGCACCATGTCACGTTTGAATAGGTCTTGTGGTGCCAAAACAATGGAAACCCCCCAAAAGTGACCCTATTTTGGAAACTACACCCCTCAAGGAATTTTTCGACGGGTATTGTTATCATTTTGTCCCAACAGTTTTTTTGCAGATTTTAGTGGAATTAGTCTATGAAGATGAAAATCTACTTTTTTCCTGAAACAACATAGAATTTTTTCATTTTTACAAGGAATAAAGAGGAAAACAACACAACATTTATAAAGCAATTTCTCCCGATTATGGCAATACCCCATATGTGGTAATAAACTGCTGTTTGGACAGCAGGGCTCAGAAGCAAAGGAGCGCCTTTTGGATTTTGGAGCGCAGATTTTGCTGGAATAGTTTTTGGTGCCATGTCATGTTTGCAATGCCCTGGAGGGACCAAAACAGTGGAGACCCCCTAAAAGTTTTTTTTTCTTTTGCTTTTTTCACATAAAGCACTAGCTAACGCTAACACTGAAACATTATGTTTTTTGTGTTTTTTTAAATTTTTCTCACGTAAAACACTAAACACTAACAAACAATTTTTTTAGTTTTTTTTGTTTTATAGCACTTAGTAAAACTTACTACACTTACTAACGGACACTGAGGCTAACTGACACGGAAACTACGTATTGACACTGACGCAGTGTCAGTGTCGCAGTGACGCAGACTAACTGACACTTACTGACAAGTGACACGACTGACAGTAATGGATTGACGCTGACTAACTGACGCTGACTAACTGACACTTGCTGACAAGTGACGCGACTGACAGTAATGGATTGACACTGACTGACACGGACGCTATGGATTGATACTGACAATGGATTGACGCAGACTAACTGACAACGGACAATGACTGACTGACAACTGATGCGACGAATTGACGTAGACGAGAAACTAGCTACGAACTAAATCAAATTATTATTTGTGATCAAAAACCAAACTAAGAGAAAAAATATCTCCCTTATACACTGGGAGGCGGTGGGGAACAGGGGAAGTGAAAATTAGGGATTATTCACTATTTTCACTGACAACACGATACAGGCTCTGATCTCTCCAACTACTAAACACCAACTAAGAGATCAGAGCCTGTATCCTGTATTTTTCACCCGCCCTGCAAGAAAATGCACTGTGATTGGTGGGTCTGAACAGACCCACCAATCACAGCTCTTGCCGGCAACGGACCAATAGCAGCAGTCCATTGCCGGTCACATGGAACATGGGGGAGGGGGGAGGGACATGGGGGAGGGAGCACAAGAAGTTATTTTAAAACTTTTGATAACTTTTAGGGAGGATTGGTGGATCTGTACAGATCCACCGATTACATTGATTGCCGGCATTGAACCACTTTTACGGGTCTGTTGCCAGTGACTGAGATGTGTAAGCTGTCGGGGGGGGGGGGCATTTTTTACCCCTCCCCGGCAATAAGAGCACTGTGATTGGTGGGTCAGAACAGACCCACCAATCACAGCTCTCGCCGGCAATGGACGAGCAGTCCATTGCCGGTCACATGGGACATGGGGCAGGGAGGGGAACATTTGTAACCGTTCCCGGACTTAACTACAAGTCCCGGGAACGGTTTTTAAAACTTTTAACAGTAAAAACAATGTGATCGGTGGATCTGTACAAATCCACCGACCACATCGATCACCGGAATCGGACCGCTAATCGGGATCCGTTGCCAGTGACTCGAGATACGCTTTCTCCTGCCTCCCATTGAAGTTTTACTGCTCGCGGGAAAAAGACGCCGACGCCTCCCATTGAAATCAATGGGAGGCGTTCTCGGGCCGTTTTTGCCGAGTTTTGCGACGCGGTATCCGCGTCAAAAAACTCGGAAAAATACCCCGTGTGAACATAGCCTAAGTGTTTTTTGTGTGGCCTTCATGCATCCATGGCTTTCGGGATGGCTGAACGCCCAGACATAAAGCTATCAGAATTGCAAGGTATTTCTCGTTATTGCAACAAACTCTCTCATGGGAAAGAACAGCTAACACCACTCTATTGTATGCTTGTCTCCAGGTGTTACCTGATGTCAGCATTTTAATGAAGAATTATAATAATGCTGTCACGGTTTGTGGGTATGTGGACCCACTAGACCGCAAAGCTGTAGCGGCCGCAGCTCTGGCACGGATGGCGGTGGATGCAGCAAGTTACGCCAGACGTGTCGGATGACAGCAGATGCCACATTTTGCGCCAGACATGGCGAATCACACTGGACGTGGCAGATGACACTGGACGTGGCAGATGACACAGGACGTGGCAAACGACAACAAGTGCAGTAGACACGACTGCAACACTAGTAAGCACAGGAACAAGAACACAACACAGGATACAGGAACAGGTAACAGGGCACGGGTAACAACTGGAACAGGAAAACACTAAGAGACTATTTGCAAGACAGACTTGGGAAACACTAACAACGCTCAGGCAAGGATCAGAAGGGTAGGGCCCTTCTTATAGTACAGGAAAACAAATGAAGTTCATAATGATGATTGTTCTCATGTGCGCGCGCTGGCCCTTTAAGACCGAGCACGAGCGTGCACCCTACGGGACACAGCGACCGGAGGTGAGCGATGGCGTCTCCTAGGAAGTAGATGGGGGCCAGCGCTCACTGATCCATGGCTGCAGGCGTCGGGAGGTGAGTAAACCCGACGGCCCGCGGCCATGGATGCTACAAATGCATTTGAAATATTCTCATTGTATGCTATTGGCTGAATAAGAGTTATTGTCACATTGACTCTGATTGGTTAACCTCAAGCCTACACACCTTTAGAATGATATTATTGTAATTGAGTTTGGCAATAAACCCCCAGAGGAGTATTTTGAGAATACCAGCAGCGTCTGTGCGTTATTTCTCCTCTCTCGATATATATCAGTATGAAATCTCCTGATTAAGATGCTGGATAAAGTTCGTGGCGTCAGCATCTGTTGGAACACTCGTCTAAATTTCAGTCTAATATATTTTCAGACTTCCACGACAGTAACACTAAACCTAACTAGATCGAGGGATCCTAACACTAAACCTAACTAGGGCGAGGGTTCCTAACACTAAATCTAACTAGAATTTGAACTTACCTGATGCTTCCCTGATACTAAACCTAACTATATTTTTCCGAGCTTTCCTGACGCTAAACCTAACTACTTTGACGGGTGCCAGACACTAAACCTAACTAGATTTTACAGTTAGGTCCTGAATTATTTGGACAGTGACACAAGTTTTGGCATTTTAGCTGTTTACCAAAACATATTGAATATACAGTTATATAATCAATATGGGCTTAAAGTGTAGACTCTCAGCTTTAATTTGAGGGTATTCACATCCTAATTTGAGGAAGGGTTTAGGAATTACATCTCTTTAATATGTAGCTGCCTCTTTTTCAAGGGACCAAAGGTAATTGGACACTTATCTCAAAAGCTATTTAATGGGCTGCATGGCTATTCCCTCATTAATCCATCATCAATTAAGCAGGTAAAAGGTCTGGAGTTGATTCCAGGTGTGGCATTTGCATTTCTAAGCTGTTGCTGTGAACCCACAACATGAGGTCAAAGGAGCTCTCAATGCAAGTGAAACAGACCATCGATAGGCTGAAAAAAATGAAGAAATCCATCAGAGAGAGAACACAAATGTCAGGAGTGGCCAAATCAACATTTTGGTACTTTCTTGAAAATAAAGAGCGCACTGGTCATCTCATGAACTCCAAAAGGTCTGGACGTCCACAGAAGACAACAGTGGTGGATGATGGCAGAATCCTTTCCATGGTGAAGAAAACCCCCTTCATAACATCTACCCAAGTGAACAACACTCTCCTGGAAGTCGGTGTATCAGTATCTAAGTCTACCATAAAGAGAAGACTTCATGAGAGCAAATACAGAGAGAGGGTTGAACCACAAGGTGGAAACCATTAACCAGCCTCAAAAATAGAAAGGCCATAATAGACTTTGCCAAACAACATGTAAAGAAGCCGCCCAGTTCTGGAACAGCATGAAACTAAGATCAACCTGAACCAGAATGATGGGAGGAAGAAAGTATGGAGAAGGCTTGGAGCGGCTCATAATCCAAAGCCACCACATCCTCTGTAAAACATGGTGGGGGCAGTGTGATGGCATGGTGGGGGCAGTGTGATGGCATGGTGGGGGCAGTGTGATGGCATGGGCATGGATGGCTGCCAAAGGCACTGGGTCATTGATGATGTGACCGAAGACAGTAGCAGCCGGATGAATTCTGAAGTTTTCAGGGATTTACTTTCTGCTCAGATTCAACCAAATGCAGCAAGGTTGTTGGACGTCGCTTCACAGTACAGATGGACAATGACCCAAAACATACTGCAAAAGCATCCCAGGAGTTATTTAAGGCAAAGAAGTGAAATATTCTGCAATGGCAAAGTCAATCATCAGATCTCCACCTGTTCGAGCTGCATTTCACTTGCTGAAGACAAAACTTAAGGTAGAAAGACCCACAAACAAGCCACAACTGAAGACGCTGCAGTAAAGGCCGGGCAATGCATCACAAAGGAGGAAACCCAGCGTCTGGTGATGTCCATGGGTTCCAGACTTCAGGCCGTCATTGTCTGCAAAGGATTCTCTACAAAGTATTTTCATTTTTTTATTTATTTATGGTAATGTTTATTTGTACAATTACTTTTGAGCCCCTGAAATGAGGCGGCTGTGTAGAAAAATGGTGGCAATTCCTAAACGTTTCAAAGGATATTTTTGTTCAACCCCTTGAATTAAACCTGAAAGTCTAAACTTCAATTGTATCTCAGTTGTTTCATTTCAAATCCAATGTGGTGGCAGCAGAACCCAAATCATGAAGATTGTGTCCCTGTCCAAATAATTTTGGACCTAACTGTATGTGAACTTCCCTGACGCTAAACTTAAATACAGCGATGATTCCCTGATGCTAAACCTAACTACAGCGACGATTCCCTGACACTAAACCTAACTACAGCGACGATTCCCTGACACTAAACCTAACTACAGCGACGATTCCCTGACACTAAACCTAACTACAGCGACGATTCCCTGACACTAAACCTAACTACAGCGACGATTTCCTGACACTAAACCTTACTACAGTGATGGATCCCTAACGCTAAACCTAACTATGGTGAGGGATTCCTGACGTTTAATTCCCTGATGCTATACCTAACTACAAAAACGAGCGGTGAGCCGCGATATGAATGACAGCGCTCATCAACAGGATACATCCACGCCTACAGGGTTCTAGTGCCTGACGAAGGTCTTTTGGACCGAAACGTTGCACGCACTCCGGAGTGCCCATGGCATTTGAATACAATATAAATAAAACAAAATAATTTTTGAACCACAATTGTCTGTGTGCCGAATACTTCTCTACATACACTTTTTGACCGTTCCCTGACACTAACTAACTAACCCTAATATTAAACTAACTAGATGATCACTTTCTAAACTAACTTTTTTTTTTAAATAAATTTGTATATATATATTTTTTATATTTTATATAGAAAAGGAAAAAAATAATAGTCCCCAGGGACCAAGAAATGTGGCTCTGAAGACTTAGAAGTGGTCAGTGATAGGAGATGACTAACCAAAAATGTGGGGGTGACAAGGGGAACACAAGGAGGAAGAGGACAGGAGTGGGAAGTGGATGGAGGTAGGAAGCAAAAAAAAGCTCCAAAATTAGTAGTTTTAGAAGTTTTTCACTTTTTTTCACTACAGTTCTTCCGACACAACCGCTCTGAACGACCCTCTAACGCCAACAGAGAAGTTCAGGGCGGGTGTAGGAGGATCTGACGTCTTGACCAGAAAATGATGTATGCGATCGAAACTATTGGTCAGTAGTCACTGACTAACCAATAGCGGCGATCACCGAGGCGGGACCATCGCAATTGGTCCCTACACATTGAGTTGTGATAGCTTGCTATCGGAAACAGCAGTTATCACAGCTCATGAACGTCCCGATGGAAAATGGTGCTGCATTTACTCTATGACCTACTATTAGGTCACGGAGCGCGAACGATGTACTTAGCGTGACCTAATAGTAGGTCCTGGAGCGGGAAGGGGCTAAGGTGTTGTGTGGCGGTATTACTTATGCACTTTAGGGGAGTATTATTTGTATGGAGGTATTAGGTGAAAACTGTATAGGAGTATTATTAAGGCATTGTGCACTGTATAGGAGTATTATTTAAGCATTGTATGGCGATATTATGTGAACATTGTATAGGAATATTATTAAGGCATTGTATGGCGGTATTATGTGAACACTGTATAGGAATATTATTAAGGCATTGTATGGCGGTATTATGTGAACATTGTATAGGAATATTATTAAGGCATTGTATGGCGGTATTATGTGAACACTGTATAGGAATATTATTAAGGCATTGTATGGCGGTATTATGTGAACACTGTATAGGAATATTATTAAGGCATTGTATGGCGGTATTATGTGAACATTGTATAGGAATATTATTAAGGCATTGTATGGCGGTATTATGTGAACACTGTTTAGGAAATTTATTAAGGCATTGTATGGCGGTATTATGTGAACACTGTATAGGAATATTATTAAGGCATTGTATGGCGGTATTACGTGTGCACTGTATTGGAGTATTATTAAGGCATTGTATGGCGGTATTACGTGTGCACTGTATTGGAGTATTATTAAGGCATTGTATGGCGGTATTATGTGTGCACTGTATGGGACTATTATGTAGGCATCGTATGGCAGTATTGTGGGGTCAATAAATGGCATTGTTATGAGGGCACTATATGACAGTAATACTTAGATATGGAGGTAATATTTAGATATTGTATGGAAATATTACTTTATATATGCAGCTTTTGAAATGATGAGATAAGATGTCTAAAAATGACGCGCAAGGGGCCCTACTTTCCTTGTTATTCAGGGCCCCTTTTTCTATCAAACGGGCCCAGCCGCCATTATGACTCCTATCAGGGTTGTTTCCCAGCATACCTAGAGTCCTAAATGTCAAACCTGCCTAGTTATCAGTAAGTGAGAGAGAGAGAGATGTACATATACATACATTATGAGGCAAATTCTTCAAAAGGCGGCCATATTGGTTGTCATCTAGCTTTAGATAAAGACATTTTAGCAACCTGGCACTAGAGGATAATTAATAGACTTAACAGTTACTGGTCATTTTTGTTTTATTTTTGGAGGGAGAATGTTTTTTTAAGGGAATATATCTTTATACCTTTAAACATAATTTTGTTTGTGTTTTACGCTGAATAGGTCCAAAATTATTTGCTGAATAAATTCCTAATATATCTTTTTAGGGACCAGAGCTCCATTTTTCCCAGACAGAGCTCCAAATCTCCTGCATAGTCATGGAATCTTACTGTATACTGTTGATACATTAAATTCGATAATAAGACAGTATGTAGATAGCTCCCCCTAGTGATGGCTGCAGGTAGACAGAATTCCACTAAATCTAATGTCTACGCAGTGTATTTGGAGCTCTGTATCAGAAAAACAGAGCTCCAATCGCTATAAAGATATATTAAGAAATTCATCAGCACTAAATGTTAATCCTAAAAATGACAGTGGTGATTATGTAATACCTCATTTTACCTTTGGTGGCGCTGCAGGGAAACTAAACACTTGCTGCTGGTTTTCTCTTGCAGATTACAGCTGATCGCAGGGACACCGTGTGATCAGGACTTTAATGACAATAAAAAGTATTTTCCAAAGAGGACAACCCTTAAAACCTTCTATTCTTTATCTGCTGCTAATGATTTACCATGACAAGATAGAAGGAAATAAAGTGTTATCTTTTATTTAGCTCCGTCATGTCCAGTACAACTATCCAGTTTCTTCCACAATGATGGGATTGGACTATAAAGTAGATATGGACTCTCATTCCCTCCAGACTGGGCGGAACATCCTAAACATACACCTCCTTACAAAACAATAAGATCTCAAAGAACCAGACCTGAAATATAATTATGGGATAGTCTTGTATATTATGATAGGCTTAGATACAGCAGGCTCAGCAAACAGTATCACACATAATAGGCTTAGATACAGCAGGCACAGCAGGCAGTATAATAAATGATATAGTCTTATTACATACAACAATTCAGCAGACAGCATCACACATGATAGGCTTAGATACACCAGCTCAGCCACAGTTTTACACATGATAGGTTTAGATATACTGGCTCAGCAGACAGTATCACACATTATAGGGTTAGATACTTCGCTCAGCAGACAGTTTCACACATTATAGGTTTCGATACACTGGTTCAGCAGACAGTATCACACATGATAGGATTAGATACACTGGCTCAGCAGACAGTATCACACATTATAGGGTTAGATACTTCGCTCAGCAGACAGTTTCACACATTATAGGTTTAGATACACTGTCTCAGCAGACAGTATTACACATGGTAGGATTAGATACACCAGCTCAGCAGACATTATTACACATGGTAGACTCAGATACACTGGCTGAGAAGACAGTATCACACGTGATAGGCTTAGATATACTGGCTCAGCAGACAGCGTCACACATAATAGGTTTAGATACACTGGTTCAGCAGACAGTATCACACATGATAGGATTAGATACACTGGCTCAGCAGACAGTATCACACATTATAGGGTTAGATACTTGGCTCAGCAGACAGTATCACACATGATAGGATTAGATACACTGGCTCAGCAGACAGTATCACACATTATAGGGTTAGATACTTGGCTCAGCAGACGGTTTCACACATTATAGGTTTAGATACACTAGCTCAGCAGACAGTATCACACATGATAGGCTTAGATACACCGGCTCAGCAGACAGTATCACACATAATAGGTTTTGATACACTGGCTGAGCAGACAGCATCACACATAATAGGTTTAGATACATCGGCTCAGCAGACAGTATCACACATGATAGGATTAGATACACCGGCTCAGCAGACAGTATCACACATAATAGGTTTAGATACACCGCCTCAGCAGGCAGTATAACATATGATAGGCTTAGATAGACCGGCTCAGCAGACAGTATCACACATGATGGGTTTAGATACACCAGCTCAGCAGACAGTATCACACATTATAGGATTAGATACATAGGCTCAGCTGACAGTATCGCACATGATAGGATTAGATACACTTTCTCAGCAGACAGTATCACATATGATAGGCTTAGATACACTGGCTCTGCAGACAGTATCACAAATGATGGGTTTAGATACACCGACTCAGCAGACTGTATCACACATGATGGGTTTAGATACATATCTATCTACCCAGTAGGGCATGCTGTGACTTCTAGTTCCACGTCTTCCAGTTACCTGGGGGATGACAGCGCTTACAATGTGGATGTATATATAAATATTTCTGTGTGGGAAAGTCGGGTTCAAACTTCACAGTTTTACGTGGTTGTGACTCAAGAAGCAATAAGGAAGCAGCCACAGGGGAAGAAGCCGACGATCCTCCCGAGATCTCTGCCCTCCAGTCTCTGGGGTCTCCTTCACATTTAACCCCTTCCTTTTTCATCTCTATTTACCCTAAAGCAATGTGTACTGGAGACTGTTCAAAATTTATTGGGGTCTCATTGTACCCCTTTTGTGCCCTGTGCATTATCTGTAATATATTACTTCTCTTCCCTGGTTGGGACATCGATGCTGTAAATGACCCCCAGCAGAAGCTCACGCCTGAAGTCCTGTATCTCGGGGGATTTTTTGGAAGTGGATTCCTGGTAAGTTAATGGGGGATACAGAACCGGGAGACAGGTCGGGCTCTTTGAGAAGTAGAGGGACTTCCAGGCATGAACAAATGCCTCCTCAACAGCCAGTGAGACCTCTACCCATCCTTATACCGTCAGGAGTAGGATTAAGAGGGTGGAAAACTGGTTAATTGACCAGGCTCCCGTTTACTAAGACAGGAACCCCAGGAGCAAACCAAAATCGCCCAGTATTACCCTAGCGTATATGTACCTGGGCTGTATATGGCCATTTATATTGGCACTATATGATGGTATGGCAGCATTTTTTGGCACTATATTGTATGGTAGTATAGCGGCATTATGTGGGCTGTGTATGGCAGTATTATCTTGGCACTATATACTAGTATGGCGGCATTATGTGGGCTGTATATGTCAGTGTTATCTTGGCACTATATACTAGTATGACAGCATTTTGTGGGCTGTATATGGCAGTATTATCTTGGCACTGTATGGTAGTATGGCAGCTTTTTGTGGGCTGCATCTGACAGTATTATCTTTACACTAAATGGTAGTATGGTGGCATTATATGAGCTGTATATGACAGTATTATCTTTGCACTATATCATAGTATGGCAGCTTTATGTGGGCTGTATGTGACAGTATTTTCTTTGCACTATATGGTAGTATAGCGGCATTTCGTGGGCTGTATATGGCAGCATTATCTTTGCACTATATGGCAGCATTATGTGGGCTATATATTGCAGCATTATCTTTGCACTGTATGGTAGTATGGCAGCATTTTGTAGGATGTATATGGTAGTATTATCTTTACACTATATGGCAGCATTTCGTGGGCTGTATATGGCAGTATTATCTTTGCACTATATGGTAGTATGACAGCATTTTGTGGGATGTATATGGCAGCATTTTGTGGGCTGTATATGGCAGCATTATCTTTGCACTGTATGGTAGTATGACAGCATTTTGTGGGCTGTATATGGCAGTATTATCTTTACACTATATGGCAGCATTATCTTTTCACTGGATGGTAGTATGACAGCATTTTGTGGGCTGTATATGGCAGTATTATCTTTACACTATATGGCAGCATTATCTTTGCACTGGATGGTAGTATGGGGGCATTTTGTGGGCTGTATATGGCAGTGTTATTTTTACACTATATGGTAGTATGGTGGCATTATGTGGGCTGTATATGGCAGCGTTATTTTTACACTATATGGTAGTATGGCGGCATTATGTGGGCTGTATATGACCGTATTATCTTGCCATTGTATGGTCAAGAACGGATTTGGCCTCTGCTTAAAGAGGCGGACACCGCTGCTTATCGGTATTAGCTTGCCTTCAGAAGGTTCATTGATCTGCGGATCTATTCAGAAGCCATATATAGAGCCTGGAAGGATTATTTTTACCCTGCATACTATCTCTGTCCGTTCCTGTATTGTGGAACATTATTATGGGATACACCCATTATTAAAGCTATCTGCTCTCACGTTTTTAAGGGGTCAGGGTACGGAGCTTATTTCTTCGGACCCACTAATTGACACTTTGAGGGGAAATTTAGAGGGAGCAATTGATCAAAGTTCAGCTTTGATTGAACATTATGCTAAAATATAGAGGGAGCATGTCCTGATGACATGTCCCCTTTAAATAAATACGGTCATTTATCTGTTTCAAGGTCTCCAAGCCTATTTTAAAAAAGTTAGTATTTTATATTATTTTTTTATATGAAGTTTTATAAGTATACATTGAATAAATAGTTTTTGTATCAGCCGTCCTGTGTTATCAGTATTGTTCTCTGTTATCAGCCATTTGGGGGTGGGAAGGCACTTAGTATAGTGCGGCTTTATATGATTACTAATAAGGAAGTCTCTGCTGTGCATGTAAATATTTATCCCTATTTTTTCCGCATACAGTGGATATAAAAAGTCTACACATTCCTGTTAAAATGCCAGGTTTTTGTCATGTTACAAAATCAGTACGAGATGAATCATTTTAGAACTTTTTCCACCTTTAATATCATCTATAATCTGTACAATTGCATTGAAAAACAAACTGAAATCTTTTAGGGTGGAAAAAGAATGTGGTTGCATAAATCTGCACACCCTTAAACTAATACTTTGTTGAATTACCCTTTGACCTTATGACAGCATTCAGTCTTTTTGGGTAGAAGTCTATCAGCATGGCACATCTTGACTTGGCAATTGTTGCCCACTCTTCCTTGCAAAAGCTCCAAATTGTCAGATTGCGAGGGCATCTCCTGTGTACAGCCCTCTTCAGGTCACCCCACAGATTTTCAATGGGATTAAGGTCTGGGCTCTGGCTCGGCCATTCCAAAACGTTGATCTTCTACTGGTGAGGCCATTCTTTTGTTGATTTGGAGGTTTTGCTTTGGGTCGTTGTCGTGCTGAAAGGTGAAATTCCTCTTCATCTTTTTAGCAGAGGCTGCAGGTCTTGTGCCAATATTCACCTTGACTAAAGCCCCAGTTCCAGCTGCAGAAAAACAGCCCCAAAGCATAATGCTGCCTCCACCATGCTCCATAATGCTGCCTCCACCATGCTCCATAATGCTGCCTCCACCGTGCTTCATAATGCTGCCTCCACCGTGCTCCATAATGCTGCCTCCACCATGCTCCATAATGCTGCCTCCACCATGCTCCATAATGCTGCCTCCACCGTGCTTCATAATGCTGCCTCCACCGTGCTCCATAATGCTGCCTCCACCATGCTCCATAATGCTGCCTCCACCATGCTCCATAATGCTGCCTCCACCGTGCTTCATAATGCTGCCTCCACCGTGCTCCATAATGCTGCCTCCACCATGCTCCAAAAGTCTTTGCATAACATAGCGGGGCTTGGATGTTTTTCTTTGTTAGACCAGGCTTCCGTCTTGCCACCCTACCCCACAGCCCAGACATATGAAGAATACGGGAGATTGTTGTCACATGCACTACACAACCAGTACCTGCCAGAAAGTCCTGCTGCTCCTTTAACGTTGCTGTAGGCCTCTTTGCAGCCTCCCGGACCAATTTTCGTCTGGTCTTTTCATCAAGTTTTGAGGGACGTCCAGGTTTTGGTAATGTCACTGTTGTGCCAAATGTAATCCACTTCTTGATGACCATCTTCACTGTGTTCCATGGTATATCTAATGACTTGGAAATTCTTTGGTACCCTTCTCCTGACTGATGCCTTTCAACAATCAGATGACTTTGATGTGTTGTCAGCTCTTTACGGACCATGGCTTTTGCTGTCACATGCAACAAAGTAAATGTCAGGAAAATCCTAATAGAACAGCTGAACTTTATATGGGGTTACTCCAAATCACTTTAAATAATGGCGGCTGTGCACTGACTACTATTTATCATGAGTTTAAATGTGATTGGCTAATTCTGAACACAACCCCATCCCCAATTATAAGACGGTGTTCACACTTATGCAACCACATAATTGTAGTTTTGTTATTTTTATTTTGCCCCTCTAAATGATTTCAGTTTGTTTTTCAATGGAATTGTACAGATTATGGGTCACATTAAAGGTGGAAAATGTTCTGAAATGATTTATCTTGTACTTATTTTTTGACATGACAAAAACCTGGCATTTTAATAGGGGTGTGTAGACTTTTCACATCCACTGTATATCCTGTTCTCTCATTGGTCCTGAGCATGTTACATAAATATGTGAGAATCAATGATTTTCTATTTTAAACCGGGGCAGATGCCAGACAATCTGCTCTAAATTTGCCGAGCTGAGGGTGATATAGACAAAAGGGCACACTGTGGCACTGTCGCATAAGGACACACACATCTGGAGCCATACTTTTACTATGAGGCTGGTACTATGGGCATTACATTAACTTTGCCAGTATGGGGAGTACTATGAGTATTTTATTGAGGGTATGACTAGAATGGTTTAGAAGATATGTATTTAAAGGGGTTGTCCAGTTTGTGGGCTGTATTGGACAGTATATGTCATTAGTATATGATCGTAGGTGTCCGACACCCGGACCCTGCACCAATCAGCTATTCCGACTGCCTCCGGGTGCCAAAATCTATGCATGGGTCAGAGCCAAAAGCAGAAAGCTCTGACCACTGCACAGTGGCCGTGATGGGTTACTGCAGCTCTGCTTCTATTCACTTCTGCAGCATGGCCGCTATACATTGGTCGGATCCTTCTCCTTCCGGCACCGACCCCTGCAAATATTCTGGCACCCGGAGACAGCTGATCTGTGCATGATCATATACTGATGACCAATCCTGCGGAGTATCAGTGTCAGTATAAAAAACAGCCCCAACCTGGACAACCCCTTTAAGGGTGGATCCAAGAGCACAGAGATAGCAGCGGTATCCGGCGCTGGTGCCTGTCGGGGTCTAAACTCCCCTACACTAGTATCATTAATGATACATGGTAGGTGAGGACCCTGTGACACATTTTGTAGTGTGGCCCTGGAGCTTAGCATGGGATGGACATGTTCCATAGTTGCCAACACTGGAAAGCTTTTTGTATGGATATTTTAGCTTTGACAGGGTGTGGGTTGTTGAGCCGTGGCTTGCCATGGGGCGGAGTATTTGATAATTTTTTTCTGAATATTCCCTGTATACCATCCTCACTATAAGGAGCTTACAGTGAGCACAGTATAGAGAGAGGGGGGGGGGATTACCTTCGATAGTGATCTCAGATGCTACTTGTAGTTAAAGTAAAACATTTTATATAGCCTGGATAACCCCTTTAATCCTGGCCAGACCCCCTAATTCGGACTCCAGAAGAGACCCCACAACTCGGATCCTAGAATTAAGACCCTCAACAGGCAAATGCCCGTTAACCCAAAAAATACATAAAAATCTATATTCTCACCTATTAATACAGAGAAAATTACAAAGCCTGATGTATGGATCATATAAAGGAAGGCAAATTGCCGATAATAGGTGGAGTTATTCTTTAACCCATCTGTAGGAATGGTAGATGTTATGGTACCCTGGCCTCAATAACACTTATTTTTCTTCTCTTAGGTCCTAATTCCTGCGATTTGTATACAGTACACCGGTCGTCGAGGAAAATGTAACAACCGACTTGGGGTATGATCATGATAATAGCCAAAGTTGGAATTATAAGGTCGTGTTCACATTTTGCATTAGGGTGAGGCAAGACTTCAGGGATAGGCAGTGATTTGGTTTTTACTAGTCAATGATATATATGGTTTCCAATCAGGTCAAGGAACCAAAACCAGCTAGAGACACCACTGTGAAATCTTAAACCGTTGCTCATACACACAACACATCACCAGAGCATAGTGATGTCATCACTGCGACTACATTTGAGCACTGTAGTCAGATGACATTTATTAACAACACATTTTTACGTAAAGGATCTCAGCAAACCAGCTTGCAGGACCCCACAGACCCCAACAGAGAACTCACCTAGGGACCACTTTGGAACCACTGCTGTAGATCAAAAATTGGTCTATGATGGGCCCATGTCCTCCATTGAGCATATATGAGGCCCTGCAACAAGGAGTTGACAAGTCCAGCCGAAGACAACCCTATCGGTTATCCTGGATGTGGCTCACCATGGGGTGGGGTTTGCTGGACATGGCTTTCCATGGGGAAGGGTTTGTCAGAATATATATATTTTTCCTGAAAATTCCTTATATACTGTTCTTGGGATTAGGACCTTACAGTGAGGGAGGGGATTGCCCACAACAGTGATCTCAGACATCATTTGCTGTTGAAATAAATCTTTTTATAAACCCCTTTCATCCAGACCAGGCCTCAAAAATTAGACCCAAGAACAGACCCCATAACTCAAACCCCTGACCAGACCCCATAGTTCAGATCAACGACCCGGAACTTCATACCCAGACCGGACCCCGTAGTGCAGACCCAAAACCCCATTATTCAGACCCCAGATTAGAACCCTTTAATAACTCAAATTTTTATATGGGACTGCCGTTAAAAAATAGGGATAATCTGATAATCAAGGCAAATTCGGGACTATTGGCAACTACGCAATAGAGTCCAATGGTCTTCAAGGAATCCTTGTCCCAGCACCATAATGGTTGTTCTAACTGAAAAGTTCCTCCAGCACATGTCCTATAGTCTTTATGTCTATGGTGCCCTAAATCTTATACCAAGACAAGGAAGTCCCAAAAAAAAAATGAGTTTGCTCCTCCTTTTGTACACTCGCTGCTCACTGGATAGCAACCCCCAGAACACTCAATGGATACTGACAAATGGGCAAAAACTTCCAATTATTGCCGGATTCCTTATGATCGATAATTTTTGTAATAATTTCACCCGATAGTTGGTAAAGTCTTATAATATAGAACATGAATGAAGCTCAGTTTGTCTTTCCTCTTTCCGTAGATGTTGGTCTCTATCCTCTTGGCAGCAGTTGCTGTTTGTGGATCCATCTATGGATTTGTCACCTCGTTGCTGGGTCTCATCCATGGCCCCCAGTGTTACTACAGGTTCATTAATGGACAACAACGCTGGACGTCCCCCTTTAAGATAGAAAGGGAATTTATAGAGTAAGTGTCACACGGGGCAAAAAAAAAATTACCGAATTTCTTAATATTATTCCTTAGACACACCCAAGCTTAGATTCACGAAATGAAAAAAGAGTTTTCTCGATACTAGAGAGAAGATTTTTTGCACAAATGTCTAGGACAATGAGTCTTCTAGTCAGAGAAATACGAGGACTGCGTGTTTATAGTCCATCTGACGATGTGTCCTCTCCTCACAGTCTGGAACGCAGCTACCTGTTCCACAAAGAGTCCTGGTCCCGTTGTACTATACCGGTAGGAGTGGTTGAGTTCAATGTCATCTTCTTCTCCACAATCATGGTGGCCAGCGCAATTCAAGTCGTCCTCTGCACGATTCAGATGATTAATGGTTTATTAGGCTTCCTCTGTGGGACCTGCCAAAGGGGACGGCACTAGAGTGCGAATGTGAGTAGATGTGTTATAATGACTTCTGTGCATTATTGGTCTGATATTTTATCGATCTAGATAAGCCTAGAAATGTATAAACGACCCTGTTAGGCACACATTGACCACTAGAGGGCGATAAGTGATAGAGTACATAAACCAAAATCCATGGTTGCAATGTAAATAAGTGACAAAATAGTAAAAGCTACTCATAATGTATCATAATCTAAGGAGCATATGGAAGCCTTGACATACTCCAAAAAATTTAGATTACAAGATGGTTAATTCAAAAAAAGAGCCCTGCTATACACATCATCACCACAAGATGTCTTCATTTCTCACTTGGCCATACCCTGCATGGCAAGAGTACTTTAAAATCGTACACTCTTGTGGGTGACCAGGCTAATAAAAAAATCATCAAAAGGATGAGAAAGCAAAAATAGGCCCAGGTCAAACTTTGCATTTTCATGGACTTTTTTATGCAGGTTTTTTTTAGCTAAAATTAGGAATTAATCCAAGAAAGAAGAGATGAATAAAACTTTTAAATATACTCCTCCCTCCTCCCAAAATTAGGCCCTTCTTCAGGATTAAAAAAATGCCCCAAAATTTTAAGAACGAACAGGTCCTGAATGCCATCTCCAGTCTCATAAAATATTAGGACAACCCTGCTATACACCTAATGACCACAAGATTTCTCTAGTTCACATCCTTCCATTGATTTAATTACAACCTGCTATACATCTATTGGCCACTAGGTGGTAATAAGTTAGAATCCATGTTGTACCCCCAGGAATATAACCCATTAAACAGCGGAGCATTTAGGTGGGGATCCTAGTATCCAAAACGCCCCATCCTCCTGCAGAAATAGAAGTGCACAGTTAAAGGGATTTTTCAGGAGTCAAACATTGATTGCCTATCCTGCATTACCAGGCATAGCCACCCGTACGGACAAGCCGTTGTGCCTGTGTACACAATGAAGGGGAAATAACGCTCGCTGGAGTACTGCGGCCCCTTTATTTTGCTAAAAGGCAGGGGTTCTGGTGGTCGGACCTCCACGACCCAATATTGATAGGCCACTATCAATCATTCACATACAGATCTTACATACAGATTTATGCAGCTAAATCTGTATGCAGGGAGCTCCCCCTAGTGGTGGCTGCAGACAGACAGAATTTTCTCATTTATCTCTATGACTATGCAGAAGATTTGGAGCTCTTTAGATCTCTGACCGCTATAAAGGTGTATAATGTAATCATTCAACACAGAAAATGTGATTATTTACTTGTTCACAATGATATTATCATCATTATTATTTTCTCTTCCACAGGACATAGAAGCACAGGAGCGATATCTGTCGGATCCTCTGCCCCCATCACCCTGGCTTGTCATGTGATTTATTTAAGCTATTTCTATTTGAAGTAATTTGTACAAAGTACGTAAATTGTGAACTGGAGAAGGAAGCCTCGTGTGAGGTCCTCGCCGCGTATACGGAATGATAAATGCTGAATAGTGAATAAAATCAATCTAATATCTGGAGTCTGGGGGCACAGTGTTATTTTGTGTGTCAGGTCCACATACTCCTCCTGACTCTTTTCCCTGAAAGATGATCGGTCACTAGTTTAGTAATGCCCAATCTCCTAGCTGATCTAATAAACGCTGTCACGCTGATAATAATAGTGAAAATTGTGCCCCAAAAAGTTTATTTTAAAAGTTATGAGCTTTTTTCTAAATATGTAAATTAAGCTATACTAGCCAAGTGGGCGTCAACACCAGAGATTCTCCTGAAGGTGGAGCCTCCTCCCAGCCTCTGACGCTGTCCTATTAGCATTAAGCTGCTTCACACAGTGTGAGAGACTGAGGCTGGAGGGAAGGGGGATCACTTCAAATAGCCATATCTCCGGCTGTGGACCACCTAGAACAGCCATATCTCAGGCTGTGGACCCCCTAGAACAGTGTTTCTGAGATGAGATTCTAATCTTTCATATGGCACCAGGATCACAGTTCTAGCTGTGACACAACCGGAGATATCTCCAGTTGAATACACAGTCGGAAATGGAAGCTGTATACTATAGGATCACACTGTGTTGCTGGGCAGGGAAGGGGGAGAAGCTGTGTGCTGATTGGACAGCATCATACAGAAAACATTACACCGCCCAGAGTGAAAAAAAGAGTTGCCTCCCATTTGGCTACTAGAGTCACATTAGGATATTTAGAAAAATGATCATAGCTTTGCAAGTAATAAATGTTTTTGGGGAAAAATGACACTGTAGTTATCAGCAGCAAAGTGCCTATCAGATTAGTTAGGAGATAGGGAATTAATAAACTGGTGACAGATCCAGGATACATAGAAGCTGTATCTCAAAAAGTAAAAAAAAAATGTAATAAAATTTTAAAAGTTTCATACAACACCATGATAAATTGATACATTGTTTTCTAAAAAAAAAAAATAATACAAAAATAGTCTTTAAACGTTTACATATCCTTTAAGTCACTGTGTACATACATTACATTACTTATCATGTACTGATCCGGAGTTACATCCTGTATTATACTCCAGAGCTGGACTCACTATTCTGCTGGTGTAGTCACTGTGTACATACATGACATTACTTATCCTGTACTGATCCGGAGTTACAGCCCGTATTATTCTCCAGAGCTGGACTCACTATTCTGCTGGTGGAGTCACTGTGTACATACATTACATTACTTATCCTGTACTGATCCTGAGTTACATCCTGTATTATTCTCCAGAGCTGCACTCACTATTCTGCTGGTGGAGTCACTGTGTACATACATTACATTACTTAGCCTGTACTGATCCTGAGTTACATCCTGTATTATACTCCAGAGCTGCACTCGCTATTCTGCTGGTGGAGTCACTCTGTACATACATTACATTACTTATCCTGTACTGATCCTGAGTTACATCCTGTATTATACTCCAGAGCTGCACTCACTATTCTGCTGGTGGGGGTCACTGTGTACATACATTACATTACTTATCCTGTACTGATCCTGAGTTACATCCTGTATTATATTCCAGAGCTGCACTCACTATTCTGCTGGTGGAGTCACTGTGTACATACATGACATTACTTATCCTGTACTGATCCCGAGTTACAGCCTGTATTATTCTCCAGAGCTGCACTCACTATTCTGCTGGTGGAGTCACTGTGTACATACATTACTTATCCTGTACTGATCCTGAGTTACATCCTGTATTATACTCCAGAGCTGCACTCACTATTCTGCTGGTGGAGTCACTGTGTACATACATTACATTACTTATCCTGTACTGATACTGAGTTACATCCTGTATTATACTCCAGAGCTGCACTCACTATTCTGCTGGTGGAGTCACTGTGTACATACATTACATTACTTATCCTGTACTGATACTGAGTTACATCCTGTATCTCTTTATTTTATGTAAAAGTACAAAACATATCTTACTCAATAATAATCCAAAACTATTTCTTACACCTTACACATTACTATATACAGAAGCAAGCCAGACCTGGCCACACACCATCCTGTATTATACTCCGGAGCTGCACTCACTATTCTGCTGGTGGAGTCACTGTGTACATACATTACATTACTTATCCTTCTAGAGTTACTAGAAACAACTCTAAAGATCATGGACCTTCATATGGATGTAAATGCACATAGATCACAAGTACTATCAATATCATGAATTACATTACTTATCCTGTACTGATCCTGAGTTACATCCTGTAATATACTCCAGAGCTGCGCTCACTATTACATCCATTACATTAATTATCCTTCTATTGTTACTAGAAACAACTCCAAAGATCATGGACCTTCATATGGATGTAAATGCACACAGATCACAAGTACTATCAATATCATGAATTACATTGGTGCATGAATCTCAGAAGTGGGAAGTAAACATGTACAGTATGTCACCTGAATCCAATGAGACTAAACAACAGCACAAAATAAATAAATTCAGAGGACAAAAAGATCAATACGTGATCATCCAGGAGAGTCAGAAGATGCTCCGTAGCATGTTTGTCTACGGACGGACCAGGCGCAGGAACAACTAGTGAACAACCGGCCACCCCAACGCGCGTTTCGAAAAAAGTTCTCCCTCGGGAGGCGTGGTCTATGGGATGTGATGACCGGCATTACATCGGGGATGTAGTGTTATGATTGGGCTGTAAAGAACACGTGATCGGAGAAGCCGGAAAGGAGAAAACGGAAGGCCAAGTGAGCGTACCTAAAGAAAAGCAATCATGACACGCGTTATTCATGTACTATTTGGCGGGAAGAACCAATATGTCCATCCGTGTAGTTATTTATAAAAGGCGTACTTCTCTGGCGCATGTCGGGATGATCCGCTGAACTCCGGGCGAGAGTCATCAGCCGACATGTGTGCCCTTGAGCGAGGACGTTGTCATGGTAATTATACCAGCTGACAATGTCGTCACGCATACAAACATACAACATGGCCCAAACCGAAGAAAGAAGAACTGGTTGTTACTGGTTGTGAAGAATACCTCCAAAAAAAAATCTATAAAAGAGGAGGTACACATTAACCCCTTTGGGACTGAGCCATTTTTTGATTTTCGTTTTTCACTCCCCTCATTCCAAGAGCCATAACTATTTTTCCGTCAATAGAGCGGTGCGAGGGCTTATTTTTTTTGTTGGAGGAGTTGTAGTTTCTTTTGGTACCATTTATAGTTCCATATAATGTGCTGGGAAACGGAAAACAATTTCTTTGCGGGCTGAAGTTGGAAAAACCTGTGATTCCGCAATAGATTTTGGGTTTCGTTTTTGGGTTTCATTTTTACGGCTTTCACCATGCAGTAAAATTTATATCGTTTTTTTTTAGATTTTACTACTTTTATTGCCAAAAAACGTTTTGTGTCGCCACATTCTGAGAGCCAGAACGGTTTTATTTTTTCACTGATTGAGCGGTGTGATGGCTTATTTTTTTGAGGGACGAGATGTAGTTTTTATGGGTACCATTTTTTGGTACGTCCAACTTTTTGATCACTTTTTCTAAAAAAATTTTTTAGAGCTCAGTAGACCAAAAAACTGTGATTTTGGCATTTTTAAATTTTTTGTTTTTACGGTGTTCACCGTGCGCGTTAAATAACGCTATAGTGTAATAGTTCAGACTTTTATGGACGCAGCGATACCAATTTTGTTTACTTTTTTTATTTTTTACATTACTTTAAGGAAAAAATGGGAAAAGGTTTTTTTTTTTTAACTTTTCAAATATATCACTTATTTTTACATTTTTTTTTACACATTTTATTAGCCCCCCTAGGGGACTTGAACCAGCAATCGTTACATCACTGGTACAATACACTGCAGTACTAACGTATAGGCAGGGCTTAACAGAGGCAGAGTGAAGGTAGTCCTGGGGGCCTTCATTAGGCCCCTGGGCTGCCATGACAACCGTCGTCACCCCCGATCTCGTTGCGCGATCGCTGCTCCTGG
The DNA here is from genome assembly GCF_050947455.1 of Rhinoderma darwinii. Taxonomy (NCBI): domain Eukaryota; kingdom Metazoa; phylum Chordata; class Amphibia; order Anura; family Rhinodermatidae; genus Rhinoderma; species Rhinoderma darwinii. The sequence continues at coordinate 406,520,566 of NC_134689.1, forward strand.
CTGTTAGTCCCGAATGTCCGCTGTAAAATACAGCTGAGACCCGCAGCATATGGAGCGCGCTCAGCACGTGAGCACGCTCCAAACATCACCCCCCGTACCCGGACGTAAGAGCACGTCTGGGTGCGCGAAGGGGTGAAAGGTTAAAAATTGATGTAAGAAGTTACTGAAAATAAAGATTGAAAAAAAGACTCCCTAGCCCATCCCTTCTTTAACCCCTTTAGGACACAGCCTGTTTTGGCCTTGTGGCACAGCCGATTTTTTCAAACCTGACATGTGTCACTTTATGTGGTAATAACTCCGGAACGCTTTTACCTATTCAAGCGATTCTGAGATTGTTTTCTCGTGACATATTGTACTTTATGATAGTGGAAAAATGTGGTCGATAAATTCAATATTTCTTTGTGAAAAACTTCACATTTTAGCAAAAATTTGCAAAAATTTGCATTTTTCTAAATTTAAATGTATTTGCTTGTGAAACAGATAGTAATACCACACAAAATAATTACTAGTTAACATCCCCCATATGTCTACTTTATGTTTGCATCATTTTTTTTCACGTACTTTTATTTTTCTAGGACGTTACGAGGCTTAGAACTTTAGCAGCAATTTCTCATATTTTCAATAAAATTTCAAAACCTATTTTTTCAGGGACCTGTTCAGTTCTGAAGTGGCTTTGAGGGCCTTATATATTAGAAAGTCCCCATAAATCACCCCATTTTGAAAACTGCACTTCTCAAGGTATTCAAAACCACATTCAGAAAGTATTTTAACCCTTTAGGCGTTTCACAGGAATTAAGGCAAAGTAGAGGTGAAATTTACAAATTTCATTTTTTTTGCCGAAATTAATTTGTAATAAAAAAAAATCTGTAACACAGAAGGTTTTACCAGAGAAACACAACTCAATATTTATTGCCCAGATTCTGCAGATTTTAGAAATATCCAACATGTGGCCCTAGTGCGGTAATGGACTGAAATACCGGCCTCAGAAGCAAAGGAGCACCTAGAGGATTTTGGGGCCTCCTTTTTTTAGGAATATATTTTAGGCACCATGTCTGGTTTGAGGAGGTCTTGTGGTACCGAAACAGTCGAAACCCCCCCCCAAAGTGACCCCATTTTGGAAACTACACCCCTCAAGGCATTTTTCTAGGTGTATAGTTAGCATTTTGACCCCACAGTTTTTTTGCAGAATTTAGTGGAATTAGTCTGTGAAGATGAAAATCACCTATTTTTCTGTGAAGACACAGAATTTTTTCATTTTTACAAGGAATAAAGGAGAAAAAGCCGCCCAACATTTGTAAAGCAATTTCTCCCGATTACGGCAATACCCCATATGTGGTCGTAAACTGATATTTGAACCCACAGCAGGGCTCAGGAGGGAGGGAGCACCATTTGGATTTTGGAGCGCAGATTTTGCTGGATTGGTTTTCAGTGCCATGTCGGGTTTGCAACGCCCCGGAGGGACCAACACGGTGGAAACCCCCCAAAAGTCACCCTATTTTGGAATCTACACTCCTCAAGGAATTTTTCTAGGGGTATAGTGAGCATTTTGGCCCCTCAGGATCTTTTTTAGAGCTAAGGTGACCAAAAAACAGCAATTTTGGCGCTTTCAATTATTTATTTCTTACAGCGTTCACCGAGCGCAATAAATTACGTTTTAATTTATTCTGCCGGTCGGTACGATTACGCCGATACCATATGTGTATAGTTTTCTTTACGTTTTGCAGCGTTTGCACAATAAAATTAAGTTTCTATAAAATAATTTATTTTCTGAGACACGCTATTCTGAGCCGTAACTTTTTTATTTTTTCGTCAAAAAAGCTGTGGGAGGTCTATTTTTTTGCGGGACGGGTTGTAGTTTTTATTGGTACTATTTTGGGGTATATGCGACTTTTTGATCACTTTTTATTCTATATCAGTTTTCCGTTTATTTTGTTTGCGGCGTTCACCGTGCGGAAAAATTAACATTTTAGTTTCATAGTTTGGGTCGTTACGAACGCGGTGATACCAAATCCGTGTACTTTTTTGTAACGTTTTCATTTTTTCCCTATAATAAATGACTTATTATAGGAAAACAAAACCTTTTATTTTTACACTTTTATAAAACATTTTTAATAACTTTTTTTTACTTTTTACGCTTTCTTTTTTTGACCTGCAGCTCTGATCGCTGCTAGAATACATTACACTACCTAGGTAGTATAACGTATTCCAACTGTCAGTGTGACGTCACAGTCACTCTGAGGGTATGTTCACACGGCCTATTTACGGACGTAATTCGGGCGTTTTTGCCCCGAATTACGTCTGAAAATAGCGCCTCAATAGCGCTGACAAACATCTGCCCATTGAAAGCAATGGGCAGACGTTTGTCTGTTCACACGAGGCGTATATTTACGCGCCGCTGTCAAATGACGGCGCGTAAATAGACGCCCGCGTAGAAGAAGTGACCTGTCACTTCTTTGGCCGTAATTGGAGCCGCTATTCATTGACTCCAATGAATAGCAGCGCTAATTACGGCCGTAATTGAGGCGGCGTTCAAGCGCCTGCACATGCCGGTACGGCTGAAATTACGGGGATGTTTTCAGGCTGAAACATCCCCGTAATTTCAGCCGTTACGGACCCCCGCCGTGTGAACATACCCTGACAGTTGGTCTACGAGGATCAGCAGAGGCTGATCCTCATAGGCTGACATACATGGCAGACCTGGGGGCCGTTGTCTGGCCCCCGGGTGCCATCACAAGCATCAGAAGCCCCCACGATTGCATGGGGGCTGCTGATGCGCTACAAACCCGCTACATGCGGAGATCGCAATCGAGCCCCGCATGTAACGGTGAGCCGCTGATCGGCAACACTGGAGAGTGTCAGCTGTGGGGGACAGCTGATCTCCAAGTTCCCGATGCACACTGTCGCCGACAGTGTGGATCGGGAACGGCACAGTGACTTCCTGTCACTCTGACAGGAAGCCTATCAGGACCAGCCGAAGGTTGGTCCTGATGGGCTTCCGTCCTTGGCAGACCCGGTAGCCATTGTTTGGCTTCCGTTTGCCATACTAATTATCGGCAGACCGCGCAATTTCGGACGGGGGTCTGCCGATATGGTAGAAACCCCTAAAATTCGGCGATTGCACCCGATCGCCGAATTTAAGGGGTTAATTCGCCGATATCAGCGGCAAAAGACCGCTGGCCGGCAAGAGGGGAGTGTCAGCTGTCCGCGACAGTGTGCATCGGGAAAAACTCAGTAACTATACGTCCTCGTGCGGGAAGTAACCTCCCGCAACGACGGACAGTTACGTCCTGGTGCGGGTAGGGGTTAAAAAGGGGAAACAACTACAGAAAAGCATTAAATCCAATAAGTCCTAAAGGGGCAAGACTTCGTAATTTATAGATCCATCTGCTCTCTAATTGAGCCAATTTTTCCAAAGTTACCTCCTCTGGATCCGAGGGGCAGTTTATCGATGCCTCTGAATTTTAGACCTTTAGGATTACATTGATGGCACAGCCTAAGTCTGGGTTCACACGACCTATTTTCAGACGTAAACGAGGCGTATTATGCTACAATACGTCGGCAAACATCTGCCCATTCACTTGAATAGGTTTGCCGACGTACTGTGCAGACGACCGTCGTCGTTTGACAGCTGTCAAACGACGACGCGTAAAAATACAGCCTCGTCAAAAGAAGTCCAGGGCACTTATATACATTACATGCCGGACACTTATATACATTATATGCGGGACACATATACATTATATGCAGGACACTTATATACATTATATGCGGGGCACTTATATACATTATATGCGGGACACTTATATACATTATATGCGGGACACTTATATGCATTATATACGGGACACTTATATACATTATATGCGGGACACTTATATACATTATATGCGGGACACTTATATACATTATATGCGGGACACTTATATACATTATATACAGGACACTTCTATACATTATATGCAGGACACTTCTATACATTATATGCGGGACACTTATATACATTATATGCAGGACACTTATATACATTATATGCGGGACACTTATATGCATTATATACGGGACACTTATATACATTATATGCAGGACACTTATATACATTATATGCGGGACACCTATATACATTATATGTGGGACACTTATATACATTATATGCGGGACACTTCTATACATTATATGCAGGACACTTATATACATTATATGCAGGACACTTATATACATTATATGCAGGACACTTCTATACATTATATGCGGGACACTTATATACATTATATGCAGGACACTTCTATACATTATATGCGGGACACTTATATACATTATATGCGGGACACTTCTATACATTATATGCGGGACACTTCTTTACATTATATGCAGGACACTTATATACATTATATGCAGGACACTTATATACATTATATGCGGGACACTTCTATACATTATATGCAGGACACTTCTATACATTATATGCAGGACACTTATATACATTATATGCAGGACACTTATATACATTATATGCAGGACACTTATATACATTATATGCAGGACACTTATATACATTATATGCAGGACACTTATATACATTATATACAGGACACTTATATACATTATATACAGGACACTTATATACATTATATGCGGGACACTTATATACATTATATGCGGGACACTTATATACATTATATGCGGGACACTTATATACGTTATATGCGGGACACTTATATACATTATATGCGGGGCACATATATACATTATATGCAGGACACTTATATACATTATATGCAGGACACTTATATACATTATATGCAGGACACTTATATATATTATATGCAGGACACTTATATACATTATATGCAGGACACTTATATACATTATATGCAGGACACTTATATACATTATATGCGGGACACTTATATACATTATATGCGGTACACTTATATGCATTATATACGGGACACTTATATACATTATATGCGGGACACTTATATACATTATATGCGGGACACTTATATACATTATATGCGGGACACTTATATACATTATATACAGGACACTTCTATACATTATATGCAGGACACTTCTATACATTATATGCGGGACACTTATATACATTATATGCAGGACACTTATATACATTATATGCGGGACACTTATATGCATTATATACGGGACACTTATATACATTATATGCAGGACACTTATATACATTATATGCGGGACACCTATATACATTATATGTGGGACACTTATATACATTATATGCGGGACACTTCTATACATTATATGCAGGACACTTATATACATTATATGCAGGACACTTATATACATTATATGCAGGACACTTCTATACATTATATGCGGGACACTTATATACATTATATGCAGGACACTTCTATACATTATATGCGGGACACTTATATACATTATATGCGGGACACTTCTATACATTATATGCGGGACACTTCTTTACATTATATGCAGGACACTTATATACATTATATGCAGGACACTTATATACATTATATGCGGGACACTTCTATACATTATATGCAGGACACTTCTATACATTATATGCAGGACACTTATATACATTATATGCAGGACACTTATATACATTATATGCAGGACACTTATATACATTATATGCAGGACACTTATATACATTATATGCAGGACACTTATATACATTATATACAGGACACTTATATACATTATATACAGGACACTTATATACATTATATGCGGGACACTTATATACATTATATGCGGGACACTTATATACATTATATGCGGGACACTTATATACGTTATATGCGGGACACTTATATACATTATATGCGGGGCACATATATACATTATATGCAGGACACTTATATACATTATATGCAGGACACTTATATACATTATATGCAGGACACTTATATATATTATATGCAGGACACTTATATACATTATATGCAGGACACTTATATACATTATATGCAGGACACTTATATACATTATATGCGGGACACTTATATACATTATATGCGGGACACTTATATACATTATATGCGGGACACTTATATACATTATATGCGGGACACTTCTATACATTATATGCGGGACACTTCTATACATTATATGCGGGACACTTCTATACATTATATGCGGGACACTTCTATACATTATATGCGGGACACTTATATGCATTATATGCGGGACACTTATATACATTATATGCGGGACACTTATATACATTATATGCAGGACACTTATATACATTATATGCAGGACACTTATATACATTATATGCGGGACACTTCTATACATTATATGCAGGACACTTATATACATTATATGCGGGACACTTATATACATTATATGCAGGACACTTATATACATTATATGCAGGACACTTATATACATTATATGCAGGACACTTATATACATTATATGCGGGACACTTATATACATTATATGCGGGACGCTTATATACATTATATGCAGGACACTTATATACATTATATGCAGGACACTTCTATACATTATATGCGGGACACTTATATACATTATATGCAGGACACTTATATACAGGACACTTATATACATTATATGCAGGACACTTATATACATTATATGCGGGACACTTATATACATTATATGCAGGACACTTATATACAGGACACTTATATACATTATATGCAGGACACTTATATACATTATATGCGGGACACTTCTATACATTATATGCGGGACACTTCTATACATTATATGCAGGACACTTATATACATTATATGCAGGACACTTATATACAGGACACTTATATACATTATATGCAGGACACTTATATACATTATATGCGGGACACTTATATACATTATATGCGGGACACTTATATACATTATATGCAGGACACTTATATACATTATATGCAGGACACTTATATACATTATATGCGGGACACTTATATACATTATATGCGGGACACTTCTATACATTATATGCAGGACACTTATATACATTATGTGCAGGGCACTTCTTTCAGACGTAATTTGAGCCGTTCTTCATTGAACTCAATGAAGAGCAGCTCAAAATTTACGGCTGTCAGAGAAGCCTCGCAAAATGCGAGGAGGAGCATTTACGTCTGAAACGAGGCAGCTGTCTTCTCCTGAAAACAGTCTGTCATTTCAGACGTAAAAGCCTGCTACCGTGTGCACATAGCCTAAAGTGTTTAGGTATCATTTTAAGTTTTGACAAGTCATCTTCACTCTCGGCTTTTACGATATCCCTAATGTGCTCTCTTACTCATGCGAAATTCTCTTGTCGTCAGACCAACATACATCATCGCACATGGACTGACTGCCTGGAGGATTATTCCTATGGAACCACTGGAAATATTTTGAGTGATTTTGTATGTTGTTAAATTTCTCACATCTTGAAAATCAAAAGCCCTCTTTATATTCAAACAGGCTTTGCATGTGCCGCAAGCTAAACAGTCCCATCTTGGTCCATTATAACTACATATATATATATATATATATACACATACACACCGTACATATGTGATATTCAGGGGTCCACATACTAATTGTCAGATAGTACGTGTGTGTGTGTGTGTGTGTGTGTGTGTGTGTGTGTGTGTGTATGTATATATATATATATATATATATATATGCACACACACACACACACACACACACACACAACTATATACTGTACATATACATAATAGCTACATATACCCAGTGCTATACTCAACATAGAGGCAGACCACGTCACTGCTATGGGGCTCTTGGTGAGAGGGGGGCCAATCACTACTGAACTTCTCCTGCTTCCTGACAAAGAGCCATATTATTTCCTGCAGCTCCCATAGTATTTCCTGCAGCCACCACTAGGGGGAGCTCACTCCATAGAGATGTTTACAGCTTCCATTGAGTTCAGCGCTATCTGTATAAATCCATATGAAGCAGCTCCCCCTAGTGGTGGTGCAGGCAGCCAGTGATTTATCATGTTTGGAGCTGTACGGGGGAGATTTAGTAATGTATATATGTCAGTTGTCCGGTGTAAATACAGTGAAATATTTGGTGTTCAGATCTATTCTACTTTTCCGACATACGAGTCAGATACGAGTCGTGAGGAGCGAATTGTTTATTATAAAATATCTTATCTCCTCACACGCTGCATCAGTAATAACAGAGCTCCAGCTATAAATATCTGATAGAAAATAATATAATGACCATTAACTGTACAGATATTATATTATAAGGACTGGTCACATGACATAGAAAAACGGCATTATGGCGTCATTCCTCTTCTCTGTTTACACCTGATAACGTAACGTCCACATATAGAGAATGGCGAGTGGCGGTGCAGGAACGTTACACAATTAATAAGATTATTTATTAGTCCTGAAAAGTCAGCGCTGCTCCTCCATATTTATTACTGATGTTACCATAGTAACTGAAATCCCTCCCCTCCATGGGAGCAGCCACCCGCTACATGTTGCCCCTCACCCGACACTGGAGGAATATGGCGCCATCCACACTCCTAAGCTTCTGACCAATAGCCAAAGACTGGCACCCCCCAACCAACATGGCATCTAGAGACATATACTACATGTATACACCCTGTAACAGCAGTGTTATCATATATTCTGGGACACAGGAGAAGAGAAGTCCCACTATGGCACTATCACACGTCACCAGCACTCCCCAATGTCCAGGGACAGTACAAGAAATTAAAGATTTTACTATAGAAATGACTAAATCTGGAAATTGTGCTGGTCACATGACGTCTTGTGCTGAGTGATGATGTCACGTGGTGTCATGTGGTGGGTGATGATGTCACGTGGTATTGTGTGGTGGGTGATGATGTCACGTGGTATTGTGTGGTGGGTGATGATGTCACAGAGGGTATTGTGTGGTGGGTGATGATGTCACGTGGTATTGTGTGGTGGGTGATGATGTCACGTGGTGTCGTTTCGTGGGTGATGATGTCACAGAGGGTATTGTGATGTCACAATGGGGGGTATATAAGGGGGCTCCGTGCACCTGCAGCTTGTATCTCATTGGCATCTTGGTGCTGAGAGACCCCTTGACGTATTGGAGACAATGAGGATTATCCTATTACTCCTGTTTTTGAACTTGATCTACCCCATACATTGCGGTACGCTGCCGGTGAGTACATCTCTATTATTACATATGGCGGGTGCCTAGAATCAGCTGCGGCAGGGTGAGGTGATGGGGGAGGGGGTAACGATAATGATAATGTCCTGGACTTCATTGTGGGTCCATGCTACTGTCCCTTTAAAGCCCAACAATAAGTAAATGGGGTAATTGTGACCCCCTCTTATAGTGACAAGTCCATAGTCTGTAACTCAGTATTGGGCCATGTTAGTGCAGTAATGTCCAGAGCGGAGCCGCCATTACCCAAGGGACAATTCCTGAGTCCAAAGTCAGTGTCTGGGGGAGGGGTGTCTAGACGCTGGGCCCCTCTCCTGCCTCCGTCCTCACATCTGCAGCTCCACAGGGGGGGCCACACTTGGGGGGTGTTAGCTGTTGGGGGCTTTGGATGAATTAATGTAAGGATGTGTAGGGGATAATGAGATGTAGTAGGATGATATATATATATATATACACTGGAGAGTAGGTGGGATGTTGGTTTTTCAGGGTCCACACAAGGAGAAGGGCCATGTTGATGTTTCTATGTGACCCCTCCATAGTGTACCTCCATACTGAAGATCATAATTCCCATTTTCAATGGTTCAGGAAGATCATCCAAAGATGGCGGCCTCATGTATCCACACTGTATAACAGGAAAACTGTCCTTGTTACCCATAGCAACCAATCACAGTGCAGCTCTTATCTCCTAACTGCTCTGCAACACTGAAAGCTGCTCTGTGATTGGTTGCTATGGACAACAAGGATAGTTTTTCTATTAGACAGTTATGATACATGAGGCCCATAGTCTCAGAGTCACATGATGTCTAGTGATGTGTGATTATGTCATGTGGTATTGTGTGGTCGGTGATGATGTCACATAGAGAATTGTGATGTCACAGAGGGCATTGTGATGTCACAGCTGGTATATAAGGTGGCTCCGCCCACCCGCAGCTTCTATCTCATTGGCATCTTGGTGCTGAGAGACCCTTTGACGTTTTGGAGAAAATGAGGATTATCCTATTTTTTCTGTCATTGAACTTGATCTACCCCGTACATTGCGGTACGCTGCCGGTGAGTAGGTTTCCCTTATTCAATATGGAGGTAACTTGGAATCGGCTGTGGCAGGGTCAGGTGATTGGGGGGTGTAAGAATTATCTGCTATGAAGGGGGAGATATGACAAGAGAATCTACAGAGGATGTGAATGGTCAGAGCAGATATAAGTGTGGGGTCTGTGCAGTATATATATCTATAGGGGGCACATATATACATATACACTGCTCTGTATGGGACGGAGGTGACTATAATGATGATTTTGTCTCTCGCAGGACTTTTCATACTGGACTCATCACCTTCCGTCATATGAAAGTCTAACCAACATCCTGATTCCATGGACGCTGGAGGTAAATCCACAACTTCTTCTGATATTATATATGGATTATTCTTTTCATGGATGACGGGGACGCGGATGTCTAATGTAGAACTTGGGGGGATGGGAATAGACGTTGTGTGATGTCACTGGCTTCTGCACTGTGATTGGCTACATTCTGGGCCTCTAGAACATTCCTCACCATATATATAAATATACTGCGCTCTTCTATGGAGGAGATATAGGACTATAATGATCATATTGTCTCTTACAGGACCATTTCTTCTGGATTAAATATCTTCCATTCTATGAAGGTTCCTCCGAACCCCAGAAAACATGGAACTTTGAGGTAACGCAACAACTTTCTACTGATTTCTAACAAAACGTCCTATTAGAGGGGTTGTCTGGTGTCCATTACTCTATTACGCTGATAGAGGGGTCACCCCCACTCAGGACCCCCCTCTACTAGCTGCTGCTGAGAGTCTCATGTAATATGTCTCTCAGCTCTGGAGGACAACAGGCCGGCATTGAGAACAGTGGTCGTCCGGTGATTTCGGGGGCAGTTCATTATTTAGGTCACTAGTAGTGGGGGCTCCCGTCATTATCCTGTCTCTGTGGGACCCACAATCTGAAAAAGGGGTGTCCAACCAAATCCCCACTTTACTCCTCTTATCCGGGGTATTACAGCCACTTCTTGTCTTTCAGGATTTCCAGTCTGAGGACGTGGTTCCACATATACGGGTCGTATTCCAGCTCTTTGGGGTGAGTTACTTGCTTGTATCTGGTTGTATCACCAGTATAATATTTATTATCAGGAAATGTCGGCTCTTCATAGAAACAATAGACATAAAGTAGATGAGGAGATCCTAATAATCAGCTGTACAGGAATATAGATGTAATAATCCCATTACCTGCACGGGATAGAATAGAGTCTACATTACATCTATCACTTGTGTTGTAGGGATTTCTATCTGACCCAGTTGGGGACCCGTACGTTCCTCCTGGACATACAAGGACACGAGAGTGGTGCATTGGGGTAAGTAGCTTCTCTATTGTTGGGGCTTATTATTCAGGGACCCTATAGGGTAAAGTATAAGTTGTGGGTAGAACGGGTATTTCTGCTGTAACTATGGTGACAATCATAATTATAACTTCTTCCCACCATGCGTAATCATAATACATCGTGGCCTGCGGTTAGTTAATGTAAGCCATTGTACTATAACAACGCTGTGATGGTGCGGGCTCAGTAGTTGAGCTGGTGCCAGTACATGCGGGTGATGGCTGCATATTACACACTATTCCGGCCATTGAGCTCTAACAGCCGGGCTAGTAGATAACATTTCACCCCTCAGTGGCCTGGCTCTGTCAACCCATCGACGCAGAAGTCAGATGTTCAAGTCTCATAGAGATACTAAAAAAACGAGTTAAAAAGTTTTGGAAAAAAACAAAATCTGAAAGTCGCCTTTTTTCACTGCACAAAGCCCTTCATTTTGGAAAATAAAACCTGTGAAAATGTATTAAATGTGTTTATTTACATATTTGGTGTCACTGCCTTCATAACATAACATAACTTTCATTATAAAATAAACACAATAATTATCCCACACCTTAAATGTCGTAAAAAAACTAAATACTAAAAATCCAATGCCAAAATTACTGTTTCTTGATCATCCAGTCTTTTAAAAAAAAAAGGAAGAAAAAGTCATAAAAAATTAATATGTACCCCAAAATGGTACCAGGAGAACTACAGCAACTCTTCCCACAAACAAAAAGCCATCACAGAGCTCCTGTGACTAAAAGAATTATTTAAATGATGGGGGTTATTGAATGCAGTGCTCATATGGTTCCTTTGACTTTAAAATAAAAAAAGTTATGGCTTTTAGAACATGGGGATGAAAAAACGAAAAAAAAATAGCTGCGTCCTTTAGTCCCAAATAGGCTGTCTTTAATGGTTTAAGATAGTGATGGTGACAGTCATGTCACATGTAATAAATATATCATAAATCTGTCTTACAGAATGTTCCAAGTGAATCTATTGCCCCCCGTGAGAAGCCGATTATATTACAGAGGTTCTACAACTGGAAAAATGCAATGGTTTTTGGGGTAAGTAAAAATTTGTCTCAACGTTATCACAAACCAAGAAAAAGGGATGATGAAATGGCGCAGCAAGAACACAAATGTCGCGATAACCTAATATGTACAAAACTTTATTATTCCTGTTTCTGTTACAGGACGACCCACCACCTGTGGTTCCCAAAAAAGACCCCTCTGAATGTGAGATAAAACTTCATGCTCGGCTCATCAATGGCGTGGCCTGTGTCATCATGATGTCACCACTCGTCCTTATACTGTCCTTGGCTATAGTGCCTGTCCTGAGTGAGAGGGAGGAGGAGGAAGAGCCCTCGGATTCTGATGAAGAGCCAAACACAGAATCACCTCTGACAAGTACAGCTGAAGCCAAGGACACAACCAAACAAAGTCACATTCCTGAAAAAGAAAATGTTCTGAAAGACCAAGAAGCTTGTAAGGAGCCGATTTATACCCCTGAAATTCGGGTACAAGAATCCAGGAGAACACCAGTCCTGCCCAACGAGGAACGTCCTGGACCAACCACGGCTTCTGCTCCTCAGGATGTGAAAAAGACACCAAGACCCAAGTATAATGTGGCATTCAGTAACATCGTCTGGGCCCGGTCAATACCTTCTGACAACATGGGATGCAAAGCTCCTTCTACTAACAGCCATAAGGAGAGGATTCTGGTCTATCAACGTCAACAACCCAGAACTCCAGAGCCCAGAACACCAGAACCAAGATTATCAGTAATACATCATAAATCTGTATTACGGAATGTTCCAAGTGAACCTATTGCTTCTGCTCTACACGATGTGAAAGAGTCACCAAAACGCAAGTATAATGTGGCATTCAGTAACATCGTCTGGGCCCGGTCAATACCTCCTGACAACATAGGACGCAAAGCTCCTTCTTCTAATAGTCATGAGGAGAGGATTCTGGTCTATCAACGTCAACAACCCAGAACACCGGAACCCAGAACACCAGAACCCAGTACATCCGAACCCAGACGCACAAGAGCGAGAAGAAGATCTTTCTGGGGATGCTTAAGAGGCGAAGAAGACTGAGGCGAGCAAAAATGCCTCAGTCATCACAAGTGCTCACCTGTTCCTGAACCATCACTATTTCATCCAGATTACAGGTTGAGTAACGCCTCCTGAAGTCATCAGCATCTCACCTTCTTGCCACCTTATGACCACACTGCTGGGTTTGTCTATTCTCTACCATCTGCTGTCAGTGGTGAAGAACTGAGGTGATGGCCCCCAGTCTGAAGTTTACATCTGGATATGGCACAATGCCTGATGGCGACGACCTCCTGATGGCACACAGCCGGAGGGTCGTGACCTTTTGATGGCACAAAGCCAAGTCCATCTCTTCTTGCAAGGGTCATCCATTAAAACTTTGCACCTCATGGAATCTCAAGCCTACCACTGACCAAATAGAAAGTCCACCTCATCCTATAAAATCATGGAGGACACGTCCACCAATGTCCACAGCAAGATCCTGACCGTCTTTTACTACTACACAACCAAAGTCACATTCCTGTGAGCAAGAACATCCTGAAAGATCAAGGAGCTTGTAAGGAGCCGATTTCCATATGACCATACTGCTGGGTTTGTCTCTTCTCTACCATTTGGGGAAGAACTGAGAGGATTGCCCACAGCCGGAAGTTTACATCTGCGAATGGCAAAAAGCCTAATGGTGACGACCTCCTGATGGCACACAGCCGGAGGGTTGTGACCTCTTCATGGCACACAGCCAGGTCCATCACTTCTTCCAAGGGTCATCCATTAATACTCTGCAGCTCAGGAAATCTCAAGCCTTACCCTGAATATATAGAAAGTCCATCTCACTCCATACCATCATGGAGGACACTTCCACCAGTGTCCATAGAAAGGTCGAACATTATTTTCTTATTGTCAGCTCAATAAAATATCATAAAGCTGTAAAGTATCGAGTCATTTCTTATAAAGTAATAGTAAGAATAATATACCAAGTAAAAATAAGAAAGGTCGTCTACATGATGCGGATTACTGATGGATCTTTATAAACACATTACATGACTTATCTACCAACATGGGAGAACAAGACATGGAGCTCACATCCACTATTATACATTGATCCAGTGTCGGACTGGCCCACCGGAGAACCGGTAGATCCTCCGGCGGGCCCCGACTCTCCTGCTATCATAAATGCAGCCAGTTACTGCCGCTGGTGAAGGCACTTCCCCAGTCCAGACTCCGACCACCAGCAATGTGCTCCTGTTGATGCTGAAGGCCCCTGTTGCTCATTCTTTAGCAGTGGTTGTGCTTTAGGCAGAGGCAGATTGATAATTTGTGCAGTAACTAGGGGGCCCAGCCCAGAAGATGACAGCTTCTAGAACTGTAATAAGATAACTTATGAGAGGAGGTAGCGGTAGGCATTGCTAGCAGAGGAAGCAGAGGCTGGGCTGCCTGTTACACTGTAGCCCTGATGCTATCTGTGCTGGACAGTGTTATCTGTGCTGGACTCTCTACATAATGTAATGGCTTTCTCTCCTCGCTGCACTGACTTGCTTGGTTTAGGCAAGAATAAGGGAGGCCATGTGTATAGCTGCTACATCAAGACAGAAGAGGAGGGGACTGACTCCTCACAGGCTGGACTTTATTCAGCCATATACAATCCGCAACAGGTGGGGATGGTAAAGACTGCAACATGAGCCCCTCCTGGACTGCGCTATTGATTCCGTCAAAGCAACGGAACCCTGTCACAACGGTGACAAACTGAAACCTTTAGCAACGTTTCCGTCACCATTGATATCAAAGGTGAGGGAAACGGAAGCTTAGATTTCTGTTTGCTTTTCCGTTGAGGGGTTAACCCGACGGAAACCTCCAACGGAAAGGCAACGGTGATGTGAACAGACCCTAAACATACACAGAAATCAAGATAAAATGCAGCTAAGTAGACCCATTGTGATACATAAAGATATACTGTATATCACAGTAAAAAGAATATATTATGTGAAGGATTTATTTAAAGGAAACATCACTATTTTCTGAAAGGACTTGTCTGAAATACTTTTTTATTTTCATAAAGATGTTGCTTGAAGGTAATAAAAATTGGAGTTGCGCCACAATTGGTACTTTCCTTCCCCATCCGTCCCACTACACTGTAAGGAAAATGTTTCCATACAAGCAGCCATGTATCCTAGTCACGTGGCCACGATGTGTAATACAGCGGCAGGTCTATTGGAGGAAGTGTCAATGTGATGTGGCTGCTGTACAGAAACACTAACTTACAATATAGGGGGTGAGACAATCTGGACATTCTCTCTAAAGGCTATGTACACCTTTGAAATCATTTGTTGTTTTTTTTTTTCTATAAAAATGTTCACCAGTGTGATTGGTGCAACTTTCGAAATAATTTTTATTAAAAATGATTTTTACTTTTTGAGATACAGCTGCTTTGTATCCTGTATACTGAGCAGATGTATGTAGCGCAGAGACCTGAATCCGTCAGTCACGCGGGACTGACGTGTTTAGGGTCAGTGGGTCCTTCGGTAACAGCTCGATCTTGCGTGTCAGAGATACGCAGGACCCAATGACACTAAACCCGTCAGTCCCGCTGACCTGATGGGTACAGGATTCAGCGTAAGATACAGCTGCTCTGTATACAGGATACAAAGCAGCTGTATCTGAAAAAGTAAAAATAAGTTTTAATAAAAAGTATTTTGTAAGTTGCACCAAACACACGGATAGACATTTTTATTAAAAAAAAAACAAAGAAGCCCACAGGTCAATTTATGAACGTTTTGTCGGTGGATTTTTTCAGCAGCGTGTGGATGAAATATAGTCACATCTCATCCACTTTGCTGCTACTGTATGACGCTGTGCATTTTTCGCAGCTGATCTGCTAAGTGTGAACATACCTTAAGCTTTACTGAATAATTAAATATTTTAGCAGCGCTCTAAAGCCACACTTTAGAGAGCATCGGGGACAGCTGACAATGTTTATGCTAGAAAAAAAACGGAGTCTGCATTATATTGAGAGTGGCCCTTTAAATTACTTCCTTTGGTGGGCCTAAGGTACCCCAGTCTGACACTGCATTGATCTATTGCTGCACAAACATGAACAGGAGGATGTTAGGAAAATTTTGTTCAAATTGTATTTGTCCAGTTACCACTTCACAGCGACCTCTTTAAGTGCAGCAATGCTGACAGAAATTGCTGCCGCAAAACAGCACCTGCAGGGGCCGCAACCCAAGAGCCCAATATCCCCCTTACTAAAAAGTAGAGGCCATCTTGGATCTGGACCACATTCATTCAAATGCACAAAACCGCAGCAACATAGGCCACCACGTAACATGACAATTCTGTAAATAGTTTTAAAAAAAGCTCACCTTTCCATGTGACTCCAGTGGACAAACGGAGAGCAATCTCATTCTAGACTGTGACCGCCATGCAGTGCTGCAACCTAATAGAGTAGGGACTCAATTAAAAGAGATTGCCGTGATGTGGCTAGTGGACTTATATAACATCATCAAAATTAAAATCACTAGGAGAATAGTCAGTGCAGCTCTGGAGTGTGTAATGTCCGTGGCCGCGGGCTGTCAGCTCCAACCCCCCCTGACAGCCGCAGCCACGAGTCGGCAAGCGCTGGCCCCAGCCTCCTCTTCAGGAGACGCCAGCGCTCGCGTCCACTCACCTCAGCCGGATCCCGTAGGGTGTGCGCGCACGCTCGTGCCCGCTCTTAAAGGGGCAGCGCGTGCAACGGAACTTGTGATGAACTTTGACCCGTGAGTAGTACCCTGGACTATAAGAGGGGTCCAGACCCCTAGTTCTACGCCTGAGCGTTGTTGTTGTTCCCTAGTTTGTCTATGTGATGGCCTCCTAGTGTATTACCTGTACCTGTTCCTGTTCCTAGAATTCGATACCTTCCTGGTCTAGCACTGTGCTGTGCCAAAGTTGTGCCGTGCTGTATCCACGCCTGACCTGCTTCACCTCGCCTGACGTCCGCCTGCTAGCTGGTTCCAGCTGAGCCTCCCTTGCTGCTGTCTACATCGCCTCAGGTACCCTTTTCTGGACTATAGACTCTACACCATACCTGTTTGGCCGGCTGCCGTCCCACTAGGTGGTATGGCCCAGTGGGTCCACACCACACCTCGTGACAGAGTGTTTGGAGCAAGACGTGTGGAGAGAGCTGCTGAGACGTCCGTGGAGGTCTTAGGATAAGGAAAGTCCACGAGTCCATCTGCCCAGGCCTCATAACATCTGCCTGGGCTCAGAAAGTACCCTGAGGGGGGTTCCATACTAGGATGGAGCCTCAGACCTCTACTACCGGAGCATGCCGGCGGGGGGTAGAGGGTCATCCCAGCCGGTTAGGAGTATGCAAACGGTCTCGGGGGTGAGGAGATCATCTCAGGGCAAGGCTGTCCTGGCTCCCCCGAGGCTGGGACCCTGGATACGGCAGGCTGATAGAGCTGATATCACCTGGAGAAGGGCCGGCCGCGGCAAGATCCAGACATTCGGATAATAGTTGAATGGAGGAATGGGAACAGTTAAGAACTGGAGAGATGGTGGAGAACTTCAGCTCCCATCTGGCCATGCAGTGGGAGGAGTATGGGGACCTCGGGAAGTCGCTGCAATGCCTCCGAGGAGACTTGGCGATCACCAGAGGCAGGGCTGCAAAGGCCTCAGGTGGTAAGAGGTATTGGTAATGTCTACAAGTTAAATCTTTGTTAGAGGAAATAAAAGAAGTAGAAGAAAGACGAGAAGAGATTGTGGCAGGCGGAGGGGTGTTTGCGAAAAATGTAAAAATGAAGAGAGGTTTGCTGAGATGGCATCACCTGTAAAAACAGAAAACATGGAGGAAGACAGCAGAGCCCCAGAAACACCAAAGGAAAATGTGGTGGAGAAAATGGAGTGTGACACAGATTTTCAAGCGCCTAGGAGCAGTGAGGAGGAGGAGGGTGGACACACAGCTGATAGAGCTGAGGAGAGCATTGAATCCGAGAGTGAGCAGCCTCCAGGGTTGCTCACTCAGATCCGTGATTTGGAATCACCAATATCCTTCCAGCGATTCTGTTTCAGTGCAGAGTTACCAGCAGAGGAGGAGAAGAAAAAGAAAAAATTTAAGACGAAAAGAAAGGAAAAAAAATCAGCAAAGGGCTCATACAAACTGGTGTACACAGCAAGGTCTTTCCTGCGCTCTGAGCCAGCTTAAAGTCAGGATCGGGGCACAGGTCCCGCAAGACCCCCAACTCCAGCCTCTGCAGTGGGGCTGGAGTGGGAATGCGGGGAGAGTGTGACAGGTCTGGCAGTAGAACACGGGGTGGTCAAAATGGCGCCGGACGCCAACCCCTGCAAAGGGGGCGGTGATGGTCGCCTGGTGACGCCAGGGGGTGTGTCCCCGTGTCCGGTGGATGGAGAGCCCAGAAAACTGGTCTCTGTCACAAGTCAGGGGTCGGGAGTACAGGTGAACTGGATGTGGTGTCCGAAAGCCGAAAATGTCTGTCGGTGACGCAGTAAAGCTAGCAGACGTCCTGGACAAGGGCGGTCACATAGGAGGCTCCGGCTCTGTTGGCCACTCCTCTGTGGCAGGGAGCAGTCGTCCAGTTCTGGAGGTGGCTCCAGTGACATCAGTGGCTCCTTCCTCCGCATCATTGCAAAGCCGTGTAGGCGAGAAGGGAGCTGCTGCCGTCGGGGATGACGGTGGCACCTTTCCCAAAAATGTTCAGTACATAGAATAGATGGAGGTTAATGAGGCGGAGGGCACTACAGGGACTCTGCTTATAACACCTGGTGGTGTCCCTGCAAAGGTGCCTGATGATGAGATTAAAGCAGTGTCTACCCACAAAAAGTGTAAAGAAAAAATACATAATATAGAACCAGGCCTGGCCGGAAGAATGACTGTAGTGGGACCTGATGTGTTCAAAAAGATGCGGCTGCGGATGTGGAAACTGCTGGGAGTATGCAGGTGTCTGTAAATAAAGTGACTAGAGTGTCTACTGGTAATCGGGTGTTAAGTGCTGTGTCTATAGGTGGTAAAGTGGTGGGTGGAGGGGACGAGGTATCAACCAGGGGCAATAGGCCTGGCGCTCCTCTTACTGTGACATCTGGCGGGTCGTATTCTGGTGTCACAGCGGGGGGACCGCAGGCCCACCCATCTTCACCCTCAAGGTCCGGGGACGGTAACTTGCAACAACGTCTCTTGGACACTTTAATTTTAAGACAGGAAAAGCAAACCCTAACCATAGGGGGAGTGCAGAAGGAACTGTCTTTCTGGATAGACAGATATGGTCTAAATGCCTTCCGAGAGCAACGAGGAGATCAGTGGTCGCTCCCAACAGCCGGGCAGGCTGTAGCCAGGAGGAATGTGGACCGTCTCCGTTGGCCTGGCAATGATGCGTGCCCTCCCAGAAAGAGGGTGGTGGAGCTGCTGCTGGGGATTGGCTTCAAGGAGAATGACTTCACTGCCTTGATACATTGTCATGGCTTGATCGATATCGACATCAGCTTTATTCACCCAGGGGGCCTTGAGGTCTTCTGGGGCAACTACGAGCTGGTGAAGGACGAGCCCAACTGGCGAGACTTTGCTGCACAAGCAATTTCCCGCCAAAGTGGTCCCAAGTGAGTGACCAATCTTACCCACAACCAGTCACTCTCTTGTATTGATATCATGACCTGGTTGGGAAGGTACGGAGAGGTAGTAGAGATGCCACGGAAGAACCTAGGTCTGCTAAAATTTTAAGGAGTGGAATTTGGCCTGGAAGTTCATGGTCAAACTAAGGCGTCTGGGACAGACGGTGTCCCATACCATCGTCTGCTTTCCTGGGAAGGGATCGGATCCTTGTCTTCTACCAGGGGCAGCCGAAGCTGTGTCACTGGTGTGGCGACGCCTCACATTTGAGTGCGGGCTGCACTGTGCAGAAGTGTGCTCATTGTGCGGGAATTGGTCATCTAGCCGCGTCGTGTGACTGGATTCGCTGCAACCTGCATGGTGTCTTAGGTCACCCGTTCAGTCGGTGTCCTCGCCCTGTTGTCAATGCTTGTTCCAAACTTGCGGAGGATGAAAGAAGGGAGGCCTCCGTGGGTGAGGGTGCTGGCAGAGATGATGGGGCACTGGGGCAAGGGAAGGATGCGAGGAGGGGAACCACTTCTTGCAAGAGAAGAGCGGAGAAGCGAAGGAAGGAGAGGGAGCGGAGGGCACTCCAGGAAACTGGGACGACCACTGCTTCGGATCTGGATGCCCCCCTGAAGCTGATGCCCCTGGGGAGGCTGAATTGAACGAGGAGATGAGGATGATCCAAAAGGAGCAGAGGGCTGGGGACTCTCAGTCCTCCGACTATGAAAGTGTGGGGGAGGAGAGGGCTCAGCCTACAGCAAAAGGGACACTGGGCAAAACCCAAGGGCCAAGTACGTCTGGCCCCGCCCTGGCCCAGGAAGGTAAATCCTGTACACACCTGGTGCACTCTATTGATCGATACCATGCTCTCATGGATGTTCCAACCTTTCATACTAAGAGGGAGGGCATGGTAGGGCGCCCTAGAGTCGATGAGAATCCCCTGCTGCAGGGGCCATGGTCCCCAGAAGGGGAGGTTGGCCCGGAACTTGGGGATGAAGATGGAAATAGGGCGGTGAGTATGGACTCCTCAATTTGCAAGAAGCGAGGCATAGAAGGGGGGTCCTCATAAAAAAAAGGGGGGGGTTGAGAAGAAACCCGTCTAACTCAAACATCCATGATGGCGGCACCCACTCCGTTGGCGCTGGCATCAATTAACGCTGCCAGCATTAAGTTAGATAGGGTGAGATTTTAAGCCTTTGAT
The DNA here is from genome assembly GCF_050947455.1 of Rhinoderma darwinii. NCBI lineage: Eukaryota > Metazoa > Chordata > Amphibia > Anura > Rhinodermatidae > Rhinoderma > Rhinoderma darwinii. The sequence goes on from NC_134689.1 coordinate 406,541,944, forward strand.
TTTCTTGGCCGAGTTGAAGCCGACATTTTGTTTTTGCAGGAGACCAGGCTGTCACTTTTGGCAGATGTCGTTAAATCTAGGAGAGAGTGGTGACGGGGGCTCTCCACTGGTCTCTGGCGGCTGAGCCCTATAGCAAAGTGGCGGTTCTTTTTACCGCACCGATAACATTTCGACGGATGATTGAGTTCAAAATTGGGAGGTGCTTGATCTTAGATGTCCTCATGAGGGGACAGGAATTAAGATGAATTAATATATACGGACCCTAGACTAAATCGGACCGTAAAAGTATCTTCATGAGGATTAAGCCTTTCCTTTTTTCAGGCTGACAAGTTATCTTTGGAGGGGACTTCAATACTGTCGTGAGGCCCCGAGATAGAGGAGGTTCCGGAGATAAAAAATGGACCTATGATAATGTAGCATTAAAAAGTATGGTTAGCGATGCTCGCCTGGTGGAAATCCACATCAGGCATACCCCAGGCCACTCGGGTTTCACCTATCGTAGAGGCAGTTGTAGGTCTTGAATCGAAAGGTTTTTTTTAAAGGAGGAAGCCATCGCTTCACCAGTGTCCGTTGTTGAGGTGGAGTTCTCCGATCACTGTATGATTATTTTTTCTTTGAATTGCAGAGTCCCTCCAGATGGGAAGAGATATATGGAGGCTGAATTCTACTCTCTTCGAAGAAACGGAGATAAGACAGGCCTTTGAGGATTTTCTTCAGAACCAGGTACCTTTGTTGGATCTCAGTGGTACTAAGTCTGAGTGGTGCGAGTTGTTTAAAGGCCGGGTGGCAGGATTTTTCAGCCAACTCTCGAGCCTCAGGTCCATGAGTAGGTACCACCTATATCAGGAACTGAGGAGGAAACTCGAACATCTGGTCTCACCCGGGGGTAGTGGGGAGGAGATCTCCGGGGTGAAAGCTTTGCTCAGGAGGTGTCAGTATGATAGGCATGCATCTTTAGTTCTTGAAAGGGATTTCGGGAGGCACCGCTCGCCCGACCCCTAAAGGCACTGTAAGATGTCAGTAAATCGTAAGGTTGTGACAGGACTTATTGATAGTACAGGATCTCTGAAGAGATCCAAATCAGGGATCTTAGAGGTCGTCAGATCCTTCTACTCGCACCTCTTGTGGAAGCAGGATCCAAACCGAGACGAGATGTCGGCTTTCCTGGCTGAAACCATCCCTGAGCAAGGGGTAGACCCCTCTCTTGGTGTTTTGATTGATCCGATCAACGAAGAGGAAGTGGGACTGGTGATTTATGAGCTTGCCCTCAAAAAAATCGCCAAGGCCGAATGGCTTAACATCCAAGTTCTATAAAACCTTCAAGGATACCCTAGTTCCGCTCTTGACTGCGGTGTTTAATGAGTGCCTTTCCTCGGGTACTTTGCCAATATTAATGAGGAGGTCGGCCTTGATCATTTTATCAAAGGGTAAAGACTCAACCAGTATTGAGAATTGGCATCCCATAGTGCTTCTCAATACAGATAGAAAGGTTCTGCCGAAAGTACTGTTTAATCGGCTGGTGAAGTTTGCATCCCAGCATTGCTCTGTTCCAGGCCGCAGCACGTTTAGTGCTGTCCTCAGTGTCAGAGAGGCAGTGGAGCAGAGAAATTCTGGACGGTAGGAGGGGTACATTCTGTCCTTGGACCAAGCTAAAGCTTTTGACCGGGTGAATCAGGAGTACCTCTGGTCGGTCCTTCTGAGGTACGGCCCACCGGAAGGGTTTGTAAATTGGCTCCAGACCCTATATGCTGGGGCAGAGACTTTTGCGCTAGTGAACGGTTGTGTTGGAATCCCCTTTGAGGTTCAGTCTTTGTCCGCCAGGGTTGCCCCTCGTGCTCTTTGCTATATGTGTTTTGTGATCGACCCTTTTCTCAGAAGGATTGATCGTGGACCATTGGCGGGAGTCAGGGCTAGCCTAGTAGGGCCAGAGGCCGCTCAGAGGGTGGTTGTGTACGCGGACGACGTCTCCATCTTTGTCTCTTCGAAAGGGGAGGCAGAAATGGTGATGTTGGAAGTGGAACGTTACTCGTTGGCCTCTGGGTCCAAGATCAACCGGGATAAGTGCAAAAGTCTCTGGCTTGGAGGAGGAGGTCCTGGTTTTGGCCTCCTGGACACCCTTCCGGAGCCTCAAGGGTCTGCTAAAATTTTAGGAGTGGAATTTGGCCCAGGTGATTACTCCAATAAAAACTGTGAGGGTAGGCTGACTCTAGTTGCCCAGAAGGTCGACCAATTGAAGGGTTGGTCCTTAACCCTGAGGGAAAGGGTTCACTTGGCCAAGACCTACCTGGTGCCCATATTGCTTAACCTGGGCAGTGTGTGCGTTCTGACAGAACCTCTCTGGACTCGGGTCTACAGCCTGTTCTTCCAGCTGTTATGGAGGAACAGGCTTAACCTAATCAAGAGGGAGGTTACTTACCTACCAAGGACACGAGGCGGGTTAGGTATGGTTAACCCGGTGGTGTTCCTAGTGAACACCTTTATTAAGATCAACCTGGCAAACCTCTGGCAAGAGAGGCCTCCTTGGTGGATATCCTCCTGCAGGGGGTGGTTTCGGCCCTCCTTCCAGGAATGGGAGACAGGAGGGCAAGTGAAAGACCTGCGCACACCCCATGGACATCTCCCGGCTTATGCCACCTTGGTTCTGAAGGTTGTTCGTCAGTGAGATCTGGGAGTGTGGGAGATCAGGACCATGTCGAGAAAATTTTTTGACAGGAGGGTCCTGATGACCCACTTCCAGAAGCCCCTGGCGCTCAAATACTGCCCAAGTAGTGACCTCAGGGTGGGATTAAGACTTTTGAATTCGAAGAGGATTCCCCAGAAGTTTTGGGATCTGGCTTGGCGTTGCTTCCATGGGAGACTGTATGTGAGAGGCAATCTAAAGTGCAGGAACTCTGATCATAGGGGTTTCCCCCAGGAGAAGTGCGGCGGAATGCTGGAAAGCATGGAGCATTTTCTGCTTAATTGCCCCTTTAATACAGAGGTATACAAAGGGTAGGGGCCTCCATAGTTTGGTCTGGCATAACCAGCCTCTTTTATGCTGGTTGGGCCTATGGGGTGCTCAGAGACCTTGGTGGAAGGGACCGGTGCACTATGTTTTTAGTTAGGCACTTTATATGGAATGCACGGTGCTTAGTGACAACACAGAAAAAAATCCTTCTCAAGGAAGAGGTCGTTAGCAACATCCTGGGTGACCTGGTAAGGGTTAAATCTTTGGAGGTCGGCAGATTGGGTGCATCTAGAGCCTCTCGCCTGTGGAGCAGCTTCTCCTATAGGGTGCCCTAAATGTGTCGGTTTCCATGAGGGGAAGGGGGGGGGGGGTCGAAGCCGGTGCTCCGCTGGTGGTGGGGGTCTGCTTTCCTCCGGGGCATCTTAAAATAAGCAATAGGGTCAGGATAGGGAAAGGGAGGGTCAGCATAAGGTTCGTTTTTCTGCAGCAAGATGGAGGGCTAGCAGTAGGGCAAGGCGATAGGGATGGTGCGTCGGTGGGCGTGGAACTCAGCCTCTGGGGGGGGTGCTTGGAGGGGCTCTCCCCTTCTCTCTCTCTCTGGTGGTGGGCTGGCATTTTTGTTTTCTTTTGAGTTGACAGGAAGAAAGGCCTACAAGCGGCCAAACTTGGTGCTTTCGGGTATGGATTTGATAGGACTGCTGTGATAAATTGTATATATTTGTGGTGATGGTACATTTGTATATAATAAAAACTGTTAGATTAGGGTTAGATGGGGGAAAAAAAAATAGGTTGGGAGGGGGGTTCGGGGGGGGGGGGGGTGCCTGGCCAAACCCTAAACTATGCGGACATGAGGAGGACATGGGGCGAGAGGTTGGGCTGGGGTGTGGTGGAGGGGCCAGCATCTGGACTATGCGGACATGGGAGGACATGAGGCGAGATGCTGGCTAGGGTGGTGAGGGGTAGATAAGGATGGTTAGGGAGAGTCAGGTAGTAGCTGTGGGAAAAAATAAAAAATAATTAAACATATATATATATATACACACAGTGGAGGAAATAAGTATTTGATCCCTTGCTGATTTTGTAAGTTTGCCCACTGTCAAAGTCATGAACAGTCTAGAATTTTTAGGCTAGGTTAATTTTACCAGTGAGAGATAGATTATATAAAAAAAAAATAAGAAAATCACATAGTCAAAATTATATATATTTATTTGCATTGTGCACAGAGAAATAAGTATTTGATCCCCTACCAACCATTAAGAGTTCAGCCTCCTCCAGACCAGTCACACGCTCCAAATCAACTTGGTGCCTGCATTAAAGACAGCTCTTACATGGTCACCTGTATAAAAGACTCCTGTCCACAGACTCAATTATCAGTCTGACTCTAACCTCTACAACATGGGCAAGACCAAAGAGCTTTCTAAGGATGTCAGGGACAAGATCATAGACCTGCACAAGACTGGAATGGGCTACAAAACCATAAGTAAGACGCTGGGTGAGAAGGAGACAACTGTTGGTGCAATAGTAAGAAAATGGAAGACATACAAAATAACTGTCAATCGACATCGATCTGGGGCTACATGCAAAATCTCACCTCGTGGGGTATCCTTGATCCTGAGGAAGGTGAGAGCTCAGCCGAAAACTACACGGGGGGAACTTGTTAATGATCTCAAGGCAGCTGGGACCACAGTCACCAAGAAAACCATTGGTAACACATTACGCCGTAATGGATTAAAATCCTGCAGTGCCCGCAAGGTCCCCCTGCTCAAGAAGGCACATGTACAGGCCCGTCTGAAGTTTGAAAATGAACATCTGGATGATTCTGAGAGTGATTGGGAGAAGGTGCTGTGGTCAGATGAGACTAAAATTGAGCTCTTTGGCATTAACTCAACTTGCCGTGTTTGGAGGAAGAGAAATGCTGCCTATGACCCAAAGAACACCGTACCCACTGTCAAGCATGGAGGTGGAAACATTATGTTTTGGGGGTGTTTCTCTGCTAAGGGCACAGGACTGCTTCACCGCATCAATGGGAGAATGGATGTAGCCATGTACCGTCAAATCCTGAGTGACAACCTCCTTCCCTCCACCAGGACATTAAAAATGGCTCGTGGCTGGGTCTTCCAGCACGACAATGACCCGAAACATACAGCCAAGGCAACAAAGGAGTGGCTCAAAAAGAAGCACATTAAGGTCATGGAGTGGCCTAGCCAATCTCCAGACCTTAATCCCATCGAAAACTTATGGAGGGAGCTGAAGATCCGAGTTGCCAAGCGACAGCCTCGAAATCTTAATGATTTACAGATGATCTGCAAAGAGGAGTGGGCCAAAATTCCATCTAACATGTGTGCAAACCTCATCATCAACTACTAAAAACGTCTGACTGCTGAGCTTGCCAACAAGGGTTTTGCCACCAAGTATTAAGTCTTGTTTGCCAAAGGGATCAAATACTTATTTCTCTATGCACAATGCAAATAAATATATATAATTTTGACAATGTGATTTTTTTTTTTTTTTTATATAATCTATCTCTCACTGGTAAAATTAACCTAGCCTAAAAATTCTAGACTGTTCATGTCTTTGACAGTGGGCAAACTTACAAAATCAGCAAGGGATCAAATACTTATTTCCTTCACTGTATATATATAATTGCATATTATTATTACTATATTATTATTAGTTTATTATTATTAATAGTAATGTTGTTGATATTATTATAATTATTATTATTTATTTTTTGTGTATCAGTGATTGGCCCCTGGTTGATAAGGTCGGTATATGTTTTATTTCTTGTAAATATGGTATGTTGGTGAGAGAATATCTGACACGTGGGTGGTGTTTGGCCAGGTCTGGCTTGTTTCTGTATATAGTAATGTGTATGGTGTAAGAAATAGTTTTGGATTATTATTGAGTATGATATGTTTTGTACTTTTACATAAAATAAAGAGATACAGGATGTAACTCAGGATCAGTACAGGATAAGTAATGTAATGTATGTACACAGTGACCCCACCAGAAGAATATTCAGTGCAGCTCTGGAGTGGGTGGAATAGGACGTGTGGAGAGAGCTGCTGAGACTTCCGTGCAGGCCTTGGATCCAGGGACTTTCCTTATCCTATCTGCCCAGGCCTCATAACATCTGCCTGGGCTTGGAAAGTACCCTGAGGGGGGTTCCATCCTAGGGTGGAGCCTCAGACCTCTACCTCCCGGAGCATGCCAGCGGGGGGTAGAGGGTCATCCCAGCTGGCTGGGAATATGCAAACGGTCGCGGGGGTGAGGAGATCATCTCGGGGCAAGGCTGTCCTGGCTCCCCCTGAGGCTGGAACCCTGGATAAGGGTATGGAGACGCGGTCCGGCAGGGTGATAGAGGTGTTGTCATCTGGAGAAGGACCAGCGCTGTCCGGACATTTGGATGGCAGTCATGTGGAGGAATGGGGACAGCTGAGGACCGGAGAGACGGTGGAGAACTTCAGCTCCCGTCTGGCTATGCGGTTGGAGGAGTATCGGGACCTCAGGAAGTCGCTGCAACGGCTCCGTGCGGACTTGGCGGTCGCCAGAGGAAGGGCTGCAAAGGCCTCAGGAGGTAAGAGGTCCCGATACCGTTTTACTGTGAAATCCTTGTTGGAGGAAATAAAAGAAGTGGAAGAGAGACGTGATGAGATTGTGGCAGGCGGAGGGGTGCTTGGAGAAAAATTTAAAAACGAAGAGAGGGTTGCAGAGATGGCAGCACCTATACAAATAGAAAGCATGGAGGAAGACACAGCAAAGGAAAATGTGGTGGAGGCAATGGAGCATGAAAATGCAAAGTCCAGAGAAGGCACAGATTCTGAGGCACCCAGGAGCAGTGAGGAGGAGGAGGGTGGACACACAGCTTGGAATAATCAGGAGTGTTTTGAAACTGACAGTGAGCGGCCTCCAGGTATACTTACACAGATCCGAAATGTGGAGTCGCCGGTATCCTTCCAGGGATTTTGTCTTGGTGCGGAGTTACCCGCAGAGGAGGAAAAGGAAAAAAAAATAAAAAATTTAAGAAAAAAAAAAGGAAAAGGAAAAAAAATCTGCTAAAGGTTCATTTAAACTTGTGTATACAGCAAGATCCTTCCTGTGCTCTGAGCCAGATAAAAGTCAGGATCAGGGCACAGGTCCCGCAAGACCCCCAACTCCAGCCTCTGCAGTGGGGTTGGAGTGGGAATGCGGGGAGAGTGTTACGGGTCCGACATTAGAACACGTGGTGGTCAAAATGGCGCCGGACGCCAACCCCTGCAAAGGGGGCGGTACTGGTGGCCTGGTGACGCCAGGGGATGTGTCCCCGTGTCCGGTGAATGGCGAGCCCGGGAAACTGGTCTCTGATGCGAGTCAGGGGTCGGGAGAACGGGTAAACCAGAAACCGGATGTGGTGTCTGAAAGCCGGAAGTCTGTCGGTGTCGCAGTAAAGCCGTCAGACGTTCCGGACAAGGGCGGTCACAGAGGGGGCTCCGGCTCTGTTGGCCACTCCTCTGTGGGAGGGGGGTGGTCCGGCGCCGGAGGCGGCTCCAGTGACGTCAGTGGCTCCTTCGTCTGCATCGCTGAAAAGCGGTGTAGGCGAGAAGGGAGCTGCTGGCGTCGGGGGCCCCTCTCCCAAAAATGTTCAGTGCATAGAACAGATGGAGGTTAATGAGGCGGAGGGCACAGCGGGGACACCGCTTATAACATCTGGTGGCGTCCCTGCAAAGGTGCCTGATGATGCGGAGACTGAAGCAATGTCTACCCACACAAAATATACATAAAAAAATGCATAATATAGAACCAGGCCTGGCCAGAAGGATGACTGCAGGGGGATCTGGTGGGTTAAATAAAAAAGTTGCGGCTGTGGATGTGGAAACTGCTGGGGGTATGCAGGTGTCTGTAAATAAAGTTGCTGCAGTGTCTGCTGGTAATGGGGTGTTGAGTGCTGTGTCTGTAGGTGGTGAGGTGGTGGGTGGTGGGGATGGGGTATCAACCAGGGGCAATGGGCCTGGCGCTCCTCTTGCTGTGCAGGTCTTATGCTGGGGTCGCAGCGGGGGGACAGCGGGCCCACCCATCTTTATCCTCAAGGTCCGGGGACGGTAACTTGCAACAACGTCTCTTGGACACTTTAAGAGAGGGAAAGCAAACCCTAACCATAGGGGGAGTGCAGAAGGACCTGTCTTTCTGGATAGACAGATATGGTCTAAATGCCTTCCGAGAGCAACGAGGAGATCAGTGGTCGCTCCCAACAGCCGGGCAGGCTGTAGCCAGGAGGAATGTGGTCCGTCTCCGGTGGCGTGGCAATGATGCGTGCCCTCCCAGAAAGAGGGTGGTGGAGCTGCTGCTGGGGATGGGCTTCAAGGCGAGTGACATCTTTGCCTTGATACATTCTCATGGCTCGGTCGAGTTTGACATCAGCTTTGTTCACCTAGGGGGCCTTGAGGTCTTCTGGGGGAACTACGAGCTAGTGAAGGACGAGCCTGGCTGGCGAGACTTTGCTGCACAAGCAATTTCTCGCCAAAGTGGTTCCAAGAGAGTGACCGTTCTTACCCGTAACGAGTCACTCTCTTGTATTGATATCATGACCTGGTTGGGAAGGTACGGAGAGGTAGTAGAGATGCCACGGAAGAACATGGATGAGTTTGGCATCTGGTCAGGGGCCTGGACGTTCATGGTTAAACTAAAGCGTCTGGGACAGACGGTGTCCAACATACCATCGTCTGCTTTCCTGGGAAGAGATCGGATCCTTGTCTTCTACCAGGGGCAGCCAAAGTTGTGTCACCAGTGTGGCGACCCCTCACATTTGAGTGCAGGCTGCAAGGTGCAGAAGTGTGCTCATTGTGGGGGGATTGGTCATCTAGCCGCATCGTGTGACCGTATTCGCTCCAACCTGTGTGGTGACTTAGGTCACCCGTTCAGTCGGTGTCCTCGCTCTGTTGTCAATGCTTGTTCCAAACCTGCGGAGGATGAGAGGAGGGAGGCCTCCGTGGGTGAGGGTGCGGGCAGGGACGATGGGGCACAAGGGCAAGGGAAGAATGAAAAGAAGGGTCCCCCTTCTCGCCAGAGAAGGGCGGAGAAGCGAAGGAAGGAGAGGATTCGGAGGGCGCTCCAGGAAACTGGGACGACCTCTGATTCGGATCTGGATGCCCCCCCTGAAGCTGATGCCCCTGGGGAGGCCGAATTGAACGAGGAGATGAGGAGGATCCAAAGGGAGCAGACGGCTGAGGACTCTCAGTCCTCCCACTATGAAAGTGTGGGAGAGGAAGAGAGGACTCAGCCTACAACAAAAGGGACACCGGGCAAAACCCAAGGGCCAAATACATCTGGCCCCGCCCTGGCCCAGGAAGGTAAATCCTGTACCCCCCTGGTGCGCTCTACTGATCCATACCATGCTCTCGTGGACATTCCAGCCTCTCATACTAAGAGGGAGGGCATGGTAGGGCACCCTAGAGTCATTGAGCCTCCCCTGCTGCATGGGCCGTTGCCCCCAGAGGGGGAGGTTGACCCGGAACTTGGGGATGAAGATGGGAATAGGGTGGTGAGTATGGACTCCTCAGTTTGCAAGAAGCGAGGCAAAGAAGGGGGGTCCTCATCAGATAGAGGGGGGGGGTGCGAAGAAGAAAGCCGTCTAACTCAAACATCCATGATGGCGGCACCCACTCCGTTGACGCTGGCATCAATTAACGTTGCCAGCATTAAGTCAGATAGGGCGAGATTTGCAGCCTTTGATTTTCTTGGCCGAGTTGACATTTTGTTTTTGCAGGAGACCAGGCTGTCACTTTTGGCAGACGTCGTTAAATCTAGGAGGGAGTGGCGACGCGGGCCCTCCTACTGGTCTCTTGCGGCTGAGCCCTATAGCGGAGTGGCGGTCCTTTTCACCGCACGGGTAACATGCCGACGGATGATTGAGTTAGAAATGGGGAGGTGCTTGATCTTAGATGTCCTCATGAGGGGACAGGAATTAAGATTAATCAATATATACGGACCCCAGAGCAAATGGGACCGTAAAAGTCTCTTCATGAGGATTAAGCCTTTCCTTTTTTCAGGTCGACAAGTTATCTTTGGAGGGGACTTCAATACTGTCGTGAGGCCCCGAGATAGAGGAGGTTCCGGAGATAAAAAATTGACCTATGATAGTGTAGCATTAAAAAATATAGTTAGCGATGCTCGCCTGGTGGATATCCACATAAGGCATACACCAGGCCACTCGGGTTTCACCTATCGTAGAGGTAGTTGTAGGTCTAGGATAGACAGGTTTTTTTGAAGGAGGAAGCCATCTCTTCACCAGTGTCCGTTGTTGAGGTGGAGTTCTCCGATCACTGTATGATTATTTTCTCTTTGAGCATTGCAGTCCCTCCAGATGGGAAGAGGTATATGGAGGCTGAATTCTACTCTCTTGAAAGCGGAGATAAGACAGGCCTTTGAGGATTTTCTTCAGAGCCAGGTACCTTTGTTGGATCTCAGTGGTACTATGTAATGGCAGGAAGGAGGTGAAGGGAAAGTGAGCCCTAATCTACCCACCGCCCTGTCCCTGCCTACTTGCAACGACCCGCCCTAGGCGACGAGGTACAACTGGGCGGCGGTCCCTACGCTGGCTAAGTGCACAGGAAGACAAACAGGGAACACGCAAGGGAAGGGGCAGTAGCCACGGAACGCCACGAGGAAACGGGGCGGCGAACGAACAGTCAGGACCAGGACGAAGTGAGTACACCCGAGCAGGCACGGAGACAGAAGCAAGCCAGGGCAAGCAAGCAGGTCAAGCAGAACTGCAGCAAGGCAGAAGCACGGCAGAAGCAGGCTGGAGCAAGCAGCAGTGGGGCCAGGAATCCAAAAGAATTACAAGCACTGAGGGAGAGCACAGGGCAGGTAATAAAGGGCAGGGGGCGGAGCTAACTCCGAGAGACCAGGCCGCGATAGGCTCTCCCACTCCTGAGCCTGCCACCCTGGTTGGTGGGAGATGGTGTCAGTCGAGCAGGTCTGGCCTCAGGTGTGGATTGATTAATCCCAGGAGTATAGCTAGATGAAGTACCTGGCAGATCCCTAACAGTACTCCCCCTTTTATGAGGGGCCACCGGACCCTTACTAAGGGGACCCGGTTTAGTGGGGAAGAGGAGGTGGAACCTCCTGATCAATACCCCAGCGTGAACATCACGGGCAGGTACCCAAGTCCTCTCCTCCGGCCCGTATCCTCTCCAATGGACCAGGTACTGGAGGGAGCCCTGGACCATCCTACTGTCCATAATCTTGGCCACCTCGAATTCCACCCCATCAGGGGTGAGAACGGGAACAGGAGGTATCCTCGAGGGGGACCAGGACGGGGAGCAGCGTTTAAGGAGGGAGGCATGGAAGACGTCATGTATGCGAAAGGATGGGGGGAGCTCCAGACGGAAGGATACAGGGTTGAGGACTTCAATGATCTTATAAGGTCCAATAAATCGGGGAGCAAACTTCCTGGACGGGACCTTAAGGCGCAAGTTCCTGGACGACAACCAGACCAAATCCCCGACGACAAACCGGGGGTTAGCAGAACGTCTACTATCCGCCTGAATCTTTTGTGCGCTCTGGGACGCCTCTAGGTTCTTCTGAACCTGGGCCCAGACAGTGCACAGTTCCCGATGAACCTCCTCTACCTAGGATTATTGGAACAACCAGGGGAGACGGAGGAGAACCTTGGGTTAAACCCGAAATTACAGAAAAACGGGGAGACCCCTGACGAGTTACTGACCCGGTTATTCAGGGAAAATTCAGCAAGGGGAAGGAATGAGACCCAATCGAATTGACAGTCAGAGATGAAACACCTTAAATATTGTTCCAGGGATTGGTTGGTCCTTTCCGTTTGGCCATTAGTTTCGGGATGGAAGGCGGAGGAGAAGGACAGATCAATCTCCAACTTTTTACAAAAAGCTCTCCAAAATAAGGAAACAAATTGTACCCCTCTGTCAGAAACGATATTGACTGGGGCCCCATGGAGACGCAGGATGTGTTTCACAAACAAAGAAGCTAACGTCTTGGCGTTAGGTAGCTTCTTAAGGGGCACAAAGTGGCACATCTTGCTGAAGCGGTCGACTACCACCCACACCACCGACTTGCCCTGAGATGGAGGCAAATCGGTGATAAAATCCATGGAGATATGGGTCCAAGGTCTCTGGGGAATGGGCAAGGAACGTAGTAGGCCCGCAGGTCGGGACCTAGGGGTTTTGGACCTAGCGCAAACCTCACAAGCGGCGACGTAAGCCCTAACATCTTTAGGCAACCCAGGCCACCAATAGTTTCTGGTAATGAGGTGTTTGGTGCCCAAGATGCCAGGATGACCAGATAGAGCGGAGTCATGGTTTTCCCTGAGTACCCTCAGCCGGTATTGCAGGGGAACAAACAGTTTGTCCCCAGGGACGTTCCCGGGAGCTGCACCCTGATCAGCCGCGATATCAGAAGCTAAATCAGAATCCGTGGCAGAGACGATTATACCAGGGGGTAAAATACAAGCGGGATCCTTCTCGGAAGGAGGATTGGCCATGAAACTACGTGACAGAGCGTCAGCCTTAATATTCTTGGACCCAGCCCTATAGGTAACCAAGAAATTAAATCTGGTAAAGAATAGTGCCCACCGAGCTTGTCTAGGATTAAGCCTCCGGGCCGATTCTAGGAAAACCAGATTCTTGTGATCCGTAAGGACCGTTACCTGGTGTCTGGCCCCCTCCAGGAAGTGCCGCCACTCCTCAAAAGCCCATTTAATGGCTAGAAGTTCGCGGTTACCAATATCATAGTTACTCTCCGTGGGCGAAAACTTCCTAGAGAAGTAAGCACAGGGGCGGAGATGGGTGAGGGAGCTGGTACCCTGGGACAAGACGGCCCCCACTCCCACCTCGGAAGCGTCAACCTCCACAATAAATGGCTCCTCTTGGTTGGGCTGAATCAGCACGGGGGCCGAGATAAAGCACTTCTTGAGAGTCTCAAAGGCCTGGACGGCCTCAGGGGGCCAATGGAGGACATCGGCACCCTTGCGGGTAAGGTCCGTAAGAGGCTTAGCGACGACCGAGAAGTTGGCAATAAATCTCCTGTAATAGTTGGCGAACCCTAAAAAAACACTGTAACGCCTTAAGGGAGGCAGGTTGGACCCATTCCGCCACAGCTTGAACCTTGGCAGGGTCCATGCGGAATTCATGAGGAGTGAGGATTTGCCCTAAAAATGGTATCTCCTGTACCCCAAAGACACATTTTTCAGTCTTAGCAAACAGATTATTCTCCCGAAGGACCTGGAGCACCTTCCTGACATGCTCCACGTGGGAGGACCAGTCCTTGGAAAACACCAGTATGTCATCAAGGTACACAACAAGAAAATTACCCAGGTTCTCTCTCAGGATTTCATTAATAAAATTCTGGAAGACAGCAGGGGCATTACACAACCCAAAGGGCATGACCAGGTATTCGAAATGACCCTCGGGTGTGTTGAACGCAGTTTTCCACTCATCCCCCTCTTTGATGCGGATAAGGTTATATGCCCCCCGTAGATCGAACTTAGAAAACCATTGGGCTCCCTGAACCTGATTAAAAAGATCCGGAATCAAAGGAAGTGGGTACTGGTTCCTTACGGTGACCTTATTCAGGTTACGATAATCAATGCACGGCCTAAGACCACCATCCTTCTTCCCCACGAAGAAGAAGCCAGCACCTACAGGAGAAGTCGAGGGGCGAATGAAACCCTTGGCCAGGCATTCTTGGATATACACCCTCATCGCTTCACGTTCAGGACATGAAAGATTAAATATCCTACCCTTAGGAAGCTTGGCACCAGGCACCAAATCGATAGCGCAATCGTAATCTCTATGGGGGGGCAACACCTCGGAGGCCTCCTTAGAAAACACATCGGCGAAGTCCTGAACAAACTCAGGAAGCGTGTTTACCTCCTCCCGGGGAGAAATAGAGTTAACAGAAAGACATGACATAAGACATTCATTACCCCATTTGGTGAGATCCCCAGTATTCCAATCAAATGTGGGATTATGCAACTGCAACCAGGGAAGACCTAATACCAGATCAGACGATAATCCCTGCATCACCAGTACAGAGCACTGCTCCAAATGCATGGAGCCAACAAGGAGTTCAAAAACAGGAGTATGCTGAGTAAAATAACCATTAGCAAGGGGGGTTGAGTCGATTCCTACTACAGGGATGGGATAAGGTAAATCAATACAAGGCATCTTTAGAGACATAGCAAATTCCACAGACATGATATTAGCAGATGAGCCAGAATCCACGAAAGCACTGCCCGTGGCAGACCGGCCAGCAAACGAGACCTGAAAGGGAAACAAAATTTTATTGCGTTTCACATTAACGGGAAATACCTGTGCGCCCAAGTGACCTCCCCGATGATCACTTAGGCGCGGAAGTTTTCCGGCTTCTTATTCTTGCGCCTGGGACAGGTGTTCAGTAGATGCTTGTCGTCCCCACAGTAGAAGCAGAGACCATTCATTCTGCGAAACTCCCTACGTTGTCGAGGGGACATGGAGGCCCCGAGTTGCATAGGTACCTCCGAGTCCTCCGTGGAGGGGCGAGGAGACGGGACCTCGGGGGGAATCGCAGAAAAGTCAGAGGGGAGCACACTGAAGCGTTCTAGCTGACGTTCCCTGAGACGTCGGTCAAGTCGTACTGCTAGGGCCATAACCTGGTCAAGGGAGTCAGGCGAGGGGTAGCTAACCAGCAGATCCTTCAGGGCGTCAGATAATCCTAACCTAAACTGGCACCTTAGGGCTGGATCGTTCCACTGAGAAGCTACGCACCACTTCCTAAAATCAGAACAGTATTCCTCAACCGGTCTCCTACCCTGACGTAAGGTCACCAGCTGACTCTCGGCTAAAGCAGTCCTGTCAGTCTCGTCGTAAATGAGTCCGAGGGCAGAGAAAAAACGATCAACAGAGGAAAGTTCAGGGGCGTCAGGAGCCAAGGAGAAGGCCCACTCTTGGGGCCCTTCCTGGAGTCGGGATATGATGATACCCACCCGCTGGTTCTCGGAACCTGAGGAGTGGGGCTTTAGGCGGAAATACAGTCTGCAACTCTCCCGGAAGGAGAGAAACGTCTTACGGTCCCCTGAAAACCGGTCAGGTAACTTGAGGTCGGGTTCTAGAGGTGAGGTGAGGGGTACTACTAAAGCAGCGTCACCCTGATTGACCCTTTGGGCCAGGGCCTGGACCTGTAGGGAGAGGCCCTGCATCTGCTGGGTCAGGGTCTCAAGGGGGTCCATGATAGCGTCAGCGTAGGAGAAATGGTAGACTAGGTAAGGGCTTGTAATTATGTAATGGCAGGAAGGAGGTGAAGGGAAAGTGAGCCCTAATCTACCCACCGCCCTGTCCCTGCCTACTTGCAATGACCCGCCCTAGGCGACGAGGTACAACTGGGCGGCGGTCCCTACGCTGGCTAAGTGCACAGGAAGACAAACAGGGAACACGCAAGGGAAGGGGCAGTAGCCACAGAACGCCACGAGGAAACGGGGCGGCGAACGAACAGTCAGGACCAGGACGAAGTGAGTACACCCGAGCAGGCACGGAGACAGAAGCAAGCCAGGGCAAGCAAGCAGGTCAAGCAGAACTGCAGCAAGGCAGAAGCACGGCAGAAGCAGGCTGGAGCAAGCAGCAGTGGGGCCAGGAATCCAAAAGAATTACAAGCACTGAGGGAGAGCACAGGGCAGGTAATAAAGGGCAGGGGGCGGAGCTAACTCAGAGAGACCAGGCCGCGATAGGCTCTCCCACTCCTGAGCCTGCCACCCTGGTTGGTGGGAGATGGTGTCAGTCGAGCAGGTCTGGCCTCAGGTGTGGATTGATTAATCCCAGGAGTATAGCTAGATGAAGTACCTGGCAGATCCCTAACATACTAAGTCTGAGTGGTGGGAGTTGTTTAAAGTCCGGGTGGCTGTAATGGCAGGGGGTAGGGTGACGGACAAGTGAGCCCTAATCTACCCGCCACTCTGTCCCTGCCTACTTGCAACGACCCGCCCTAAGCGACGGGGTACAACTGGGCGGCGGTCCCTGCGCTCAGTAAGTGCACGACAAACATACAAAGGAACACAAGCAAGGAAAAGGGGCAGTTGCCCACGGCAACACCGTGAGCAACCAGAGTGGTGAACGAGCCGAGTCAAGCCATGAGTGTGCGAGGTACAAAACGAAAAGCAGAAGAGTAGTCGGTAAGCCAGGGTCTGTACGGAGCAGGATCAAAAATAGCAGGAGCTGTAGCTGGGCCAGGAAACCACAAGGAAAGAATCACAAGCACCGAGGGACAGGAAGGGCAGGCTTAAATAGACCGGGGGCGGGAGCTAGCTGAGTCTGGCCAGGTTACGATAGGCTCTCCCACTCCTAAGCCTGCCAGCCTGAATGGTGGAAGCAGGAGTCAGTCTCAGGGATGTATTCTCAGGTGCTGACTGATTAGTTCTGGGAGTTAACCCCGAAGCTGTGCCTGGCAGATCCTTTACAGTGGCAGGATTTTTCCGCAGGCTCTCGAGCCTCAGGTCCATGAGTAGGTACCACCTATATCAGGAACTGAGGAGGAAACTCGAACATCTGGTCTCAATCGGGGGTAGCGGGGAGGAGATCTCCGCGGTGAAAGCTTTGCTCAGGAGGTGTCAGTATGATAGGCACGCATCTTTAGTTCTTGAGAGGGATTTCGGGAGATACCGCTCGCCCGACCCCTACAGGAACTGTAAGATGTCAGTGAGTCGTAAGGTTGTGACAGGACTGATTGATAGTACAGGATCTCTGAAGAGATCCAAATCAGGGATCTTAGAGGTCGTCAGATCCTTCTACTCGCACCTCTTGGGGAAGCAAGATCCAAACCGAGACGAGATGTCGGCTTTCCTGGCTGAAACCATCCCTGAGCCAGGGGTAGACCCCTCTCTCTGTGTTTTGATAGACTCGATCAAGGAAGAGGAAGTGGGATTGGCGATTGATGGGCTTGCCCTCAAAAAATCGCCGGGGCCGGATGGCTTAACATCCGAGTTTTATAAGACTTTTAAAGGAACCCTAGTTCCCCTCTTGACTGAGGTGTTTAATGAGTGCCTTTCCTCGGGTACTTTGCCAATGTCAATGAGGAGGTCGGCCTTGATCGTTTTATCGAAGGGTAAAGACTCGACCCGTATTGAGAATTGGCGTCCCATAGCGCTGCTCAATACGGACAGAAAGGTTCTCGCAAAGGTGCTGTTTAATCGGCTGGTGAAGTTTGCATCCCGGCTCCTTTCGCCGGTCCAGCATTGCTCTGTTCCAGGCCGCAGCACATTTAGTGCTGTCCTCAGTGTCAGAGAGGCAGTGGAGCAGGGAAATTCTGGTCGGTGGGAGGGGTACATCCTGTCCTTGGACCAGGCCAAGGCTTTTGACCGGGTGGACCACGAGTACCTCTGGTCGGTCCTTCTGAGGTACGGCCTACCGGGGGGGTTTGTCAATTGGCTACAGACCTTATACACTGGGGCTGAGACTTTTGCGCTGGTGAACGGTTGGGTTGGAACCCCCTTTGAGGTTGGGTCTGGTGTCCACCAGGGTTGTCCCTTGAGCCCTTTGCTATATGCGTTCGCAATTGATCCTTTTCTTAAAAGGATCGATCGCGGGCCATTGGCGGGAGTCGGGTGGCCGGCCTGGAGGGGCCGGAGGCCACTCAGAGGGTGGTTGCGTACGCAGACGACATCTCCATTTTTGTCTCCTCGAGAGGGGAGGCAGAGTGGGTGATGTCGGAAGTGGAGCGTTACTCATTGGCATCTGGGTCCAAGATCAACCGGGATAAGTGCAAAAGTCTCTGGCTGGGAGGAGGAGATCCTGGTTTTGATCTCCCGGACACCCTTCCAGAGACTCAGGGGTCTGCTAAGATCTTAGGAGTCGAATTTGGCCCGGGTGATTACCCCAAGAAGAACTGGGAGGATAGGCTGAATCTAGTTGCCCAGAAGGTCGACCAATGGAAGGGTTGGTCCTTAACCCTGAGGGAAAGGGTTCACTTGGCCAAGGCCTACCTGGTGCCCATGTTGCTTTACCTGGTCAGTGTGTGCATCTTGCCAGAACTTCTCTGGACCCGGGTCTATAGCCTGTTCTTCCAGCTGTTATGGGGGAACAGGCTCAACCTAATCAAGAGGGAGGTTACTTACCTACCAAGGACACTAGGCGGGTTAGGTATGGTTAACCCGGTGGTGTTCCTAGTGAACACCTTTGTTAAGATCAACCTGGCAAACCTCTGGCAAGAGAGGGCTCCTTGGTGGATATCCTCCTGCAGGGGGTGGTTTCGGCCTTTCTTCCAGGAATGGGAGAGAGGAGGGCAAGTGAAAGACCTGCGTACACCTCACTGGCATCTCCCGGCTTATGCCACCCTGGCGCTGAAGATTGTTCGCCGGTGGGGTCTGGAGGTGTGGGAGATCAGGACCATGTCGAGAAAATTTCTTGACAGGAGGGTCCTGATGACCCACTTCCAGAAGCCCCTGGCGCTCAAAGACTGCCCAAGTAGTGACCTCGGGGTGGGATTAAAACTTTTAAATTCAGCGAGGATTCCCCAGAAGTTTTGGGATCTGGCTTGGCGTTGCTTCCATGGGAGACTGTATGTGAGGGGCAATCTAAAGTGCAGAAGCTCTGATGATCGGGATTGCCCCCGGGAGGAGTGCGGCGGAGTGCTGGAAAGCATGGAGCATTTCCTGCTTCATTGCCCTTTCAATACAGAGGTATACAAAAGGGTGGGAGCCTCCATTGGTTGGCAAGGCCTAACCAGCCTCTCCTATGCTGGGTGGGCCTATGGAGTGTTCGGAGACCTCGGTGGTAGGGACCATTGCACCTTGTTTCTAGTCAGTATAGTGGTCAGGCACTTTATGTGGAATGCACGATGTCTAGTTTCTACCCAGAAGAAAATCCTCCTAGTGGATGAGGTTGTTAGCAATATCATGGGTGACCTGGTGAAGGTGCATTCTTTGGAGGTCGGCAGATTGGGAGCATCCAAAGCCTCTCGTCTTTGGAGGGGCTTTTCCTTTTGGGTGCCTTAATGTGTCTGCTTTCATGAGGGAGGGGGGGTCGTCACCGGTGCTCAACTGGAGGTGGGGGTCTGCGTTCCGCTGAGGCACCAATAAAAAAATATAGCGATAGGGCTCGGAATAAGGGAAAGGTGAGGGTCAGCATAGGGTCAGCTTTCAATAGGGTCAAGAAAAGGGATAGTAATATGGTAAGGAGATAGGGCAAGCGATAGGGAGGGTGCAGCGGTGGACGTGGTACCTTGGCCTCTGGGGGGGTGCTGGGGGGGGGGCTTTCCCTTCTCTCTATCTGGTGATGGGCTAGGTAAGCACAGGAAGATTTTTGTTTTGTTTAGGATTGAAATGGCAGGAAAAAGGTTTACAAGCGACCGAACTTGGTGCTTTCGGGTACGGTGTATTTTGTATATGGTTTGGTATTTGGACAAGTTGGTGATGTGTATTGTATTATATTGTAAAAATGTTGTTAGAATAGGGATAGACTTAAGGGGGTTAATAGATAGGTTGGGAGAGGGGTCGGGGGGGGGGGGGGTGTGCCTGACCCAGCCCCGGACTATGCGGACATGGGCGGACATGGGAGGACATGGGGCGGGGGGCTGGGGTGTTGGGTGTGGTGGTGGGGGCCAGCATCTGGACTATGCGGACGTGAGAGGACATGAGGCGATATGCTGGCTGGGGTGGTGGAGATTAGGTAAGAAGGGTAAGGTTAAGGAAAGTCAGGATGTGTATAGTGTGATTTAAAAAAAAAAAATTTGGATTTGTATTATTATTATATAGAAAAAAAAATTGTGGATTAGTATTATTATATTTTGGATTGGATTGTTTTGTTTATTATTATTATTTTATTTGCTATTATTATGTTGTTTGATTATTATCATCATTATTATGTTGTTTCTTTAGGCCCTTGGGTGACGCGGGTCGGGGGATTTTCTGTTAGTACTTTGGATTACGTTTATATGATGTTTATATATATTCTAGTTATTGTTTAGTTTCGGATGAAGTGTAGATGTAAGTATATAAGAGTGGGGTGTATGTGGCCGGGTCTGGTATAGTTTTCTCTTCTCATATACAGAGATGTATATAAGAAAATTTGTTTATAAGAATTTGGTTGTGACTTTTTGTTTATATGGAATTAGTTATGTATTTGTTTTTCAGTTTATGTTTTGTAAATTTATATAAAATAAAGAGATACAGAATGTAACTCAGGATCAGTGCAGGATAAGTAATGTAATGTATGTACACAGCGTCTCAACTAGCAGAATAGCGAGTGCAGCTCTGATCACTCAGAGCTCAATCATCTTTGGGATTGGTCCTGCTCTGCTGTGCTGTATGTGTGCTGCTCCTGACCTTTGGGGAAGGAAGATCTCTCCACCTGGGGCCTGCGCTCTCCTCCCCAGAAAGGGAATGGGTTACCAGGCATGAGCGAATGAGGCAAGACCAAGGCTCCTGTTGTATGAATCAGGCAGAAGGGGGCAGAAGAAGCAAGCCATCGGCCGATTTGGGGGGTTTACCGAGATCTAGCTGGGGCCGCAGCAATGTGGCCCCTGCAACCCTACGAGGACCAGATGAAACTGCAAGGCCCTTCTTTCAGATGACAGTTTTGACAGCAAGAGCGGTCGTTCATGGGTCGAAAGATAGCAGAGTGCTTGAGGGGGTTGATCTCGAACTGCAGGAGGCAGCAAGGAGTGCAGAGGGACCAGGAGTCTCTTACCAACTATAACTCTCGGGCAGGGTCATAACTAGGAAAGACTGGGCCCCATAGCAAACATTTGACAGGGGCCACCCTCCCCTGGGTATCACACAACCCCCCCCCCCCTTGTAGATAGTGCCTCCCTGTAGATTCCGCCACACAGCGCCCCCCTATAGATAGCACCATACAGCCCCCCTGTAGATAGTGCCATACACAGCCCCCTGTAGATAACGCCTTACAGCCCCCTGTAGATAACGCCATACAGCCCCAAACCCTCCCCTGTAGATAACGCCTTACAGCCCCCTGTAGAAAATGCCATACAGCCCCCCTGTAGATAACGCCTTACAGCCCCCTGTAGATAATGCCATACAGCCCCCCGTAGATAACGCCATACAGCCCCCCGGTAGATAACGCCATGCAGCCCCCCCTGTAGATAGCGCCATACAGCCCCTGTAGATAACGCCATACAGCCCCCTGTAGATAACGCCTTACAGCCCCCTGTAGATAACGCCATACAGCCCCAAACCCTCCCCTGTAGATAACGCCTTACAGCCCCCTGTAGATAACGCCATGCAGCCCCCTGTAGATAACGCCATACAGCCCCCCTTTAGATAACGCCATCAAGCCCCCCTGTAGATAACGCCATGCAGCCCCCCTGTAGATAACACCATACAGCCCCCCTGTAGCTAACACCATACAGCCACCCCTGTAGATAACGCCATACAGCCCCCTCTGTAGCTAACACCATACAGCCACCCCTGTAGATAACGCCATACAGCCCCCTCTGTAGCTAACACCATACAGCCATCCCTGTAGATAACGCCATGCAGCCCCCCTGTAGATAACGCCATACAGCCCCCCCTGTAGCTAACACCATACAGCCCCCCCTGTAGATAACACCATACAGCCACCCCTGTAGATAACGCCATACAGCCCCCCTGTAGCTAACGCCATACAGCCCCCCCTGTAGATTACGCCATACAGCCCCGTACCCCCCCTCCACAAAAAAAAATGGCCTATAGTTTGTCCTACAATAGAGACGTATCCCCTGTCCACAGGATAGGGGATACATGTGTGATCGCTGGCAGTGATAAGGAGAACGGGGGACCGAAAGTCCCCCGAAGTTCTCCATGACGAACCTCGGACTTCCGGGGTCTGCGCAGCTCAATATAAATGAAAGGAGCGCTGGTCACGCATGCGCACAAGCGCAACCGCTCCACAATTAATTTCTATGGAGCTGCCGACAGACCCCGAAAGTCTGAGGTTTGTCATGACTTTCGGCCGGGCGTCCCAGCGATCACACATGTATCCCCTCTCCTGTGGATAGGGGATGCATGTCTTTTGTAGGAACAATCCCTTCAGTGGCGTTGCGCTGTAGCAGCCGTAGCGGCTGCTAGCGGAGCCTCCAGCCATGGGGGGGCCGTGCCGGAGGGCGGCACGGCCCCCCTCATGCTACGGGCCCCGTAGCGTCTGCTACAGCTGCTACAGCGGTAGTTACGCCACTGCTCTCGAGTCATAGAACACCTGACCGAGAATGAGGAATCGAGTAAAACTCTCTGGAGGCTCCAGCAGGAGCTGCGGCGTGAGGTGAGTGCCCTGACAAATGTTGCTTCAGGCAATAAGAGACAGGAGCTGTCTGCAGCTGTAGCCAAAATCAAGAACTTGGAGGCAACGACCCTCTATTTAAAAAATAAATAAAAAATAGTGGCCTCTTTAAGATGTTGGAGAAGGATGAACGTTTCCAGAAAATGCAAGAGGAGAAAGTAAGAAAGCTGTAGGGGCTTCAGCAGGAAGGCCAGGTGAAAGAGGAGGACGTAGAAGTTGGTGATGATGACCAGCAGGATTCACCTGGGGAAAGTCTGCAACAACATAAGCAGCCCCCGTACAGCGGGTCCACCTCAAGTCAGGCAATAATGCCATCTAGTTGCAGTCTGCCAGCTCGGGGGGAGGACAGTGACAGCAGCCACCAGGGGGAGCACTGATGGCTGAGTTCAGACAGCTTCAATCTCCATTGTGCCTCAAGGGCTTTTCCTTTGGAGATGAACCGGGGTCAGCTCGCTGTGTGAGTCCCGCTACCCAGCCCAGGTCCCGAGATTGCAAGTAACACCTTGATAACACCTCTTCCTCTTCGGAGTAGGAGGAAGCCCAGGGCGAGCTTCTGGAGGTGGCGGCGCCCCAAAAAGAGAGTAGGAAGAACAAAGCTGTCTAACCACCCAGGATGGCAGTTCCCACTCCGCTGACACTGGCATCCATTAATGTTGCCAGCATTAATAACACCGATGCAAAGCAATGATCCTAACAAAGGATAGGTATTGGCCCATGTAGAATACACAAGCTCAGCAGACAGTATCACACATGACAGGCTTAGCTACACAAGCTCAGCAGACAGTATCACACATGATAGGATTAGATACAGCAGCTCAGCAGACAGTATCACACATGATAGGTTTAGATACAGTGGCTCAGCAGACAGTATCACACATGACAGGCTTAGCTACACAAGTTCAGCAGACAGTATCACACATGGTAGGATTAGATACAGCGGCTCAGCAGGCAGTATCACACATGACAGGCTTAGCTACACAAGCTCAGCAGACAGTATCACACATGATAGGTTTAGATACAGCACTTCAGCAGACAGTATCACACATGATAGGTTTAGATACATTGCTTCAGCAGACAGTATCTCGCCCACGAAAAAAATAAAATAAGTGTCCCGTTCCCCGCTGCTGTTCACTGCCGCCACCCATATGACGTTATCCCCAGTGGTAGGTAAAGGGCTTTATTATATTGGAGGGGCGATTCCTCCTGACACTGGCGCCATGACGTACACAACATCCTGATGGAGACCAGTGTCAGACTTGTGTAGCAGGGCCCCAGGGTCAGGATTGTCAGACAGGGCCTGAAATAATTTAAGGGTCTGGTCTGGTGTCTAAATTAATTTAGGGGTCTGTTCGGGGGTCTGATGGTGGCTGTGTATTCATTTAGGGTTCTGGTCGGGGTTGTGAGTTAATTTAAGGATCTGGTGTCTACGCAGGTGAATGCCACGTGTGAAGAGGAGGCGGACGCTTCTGTCAGGCGTGGAAGATCTAAGAGCCTGCCGCAGCCACAACTACGTCTGGGTGAGTGACTGCTGTTCAAAAGCAGCAGCTTAAGGGCAATGATTTTTTTTATGTCGTCCCCCCCCCCCCCGTTCACCTACATCCCCCTTTTCCCAACACAGTGTCTATCCTCGGTGGCCCGCGACACGGCCCATGCCCACCATTCTCTCTTCTGCCCCTCCACAGAGCCCCTGTTAGGGGGCATTTACCCCAGGCCTCACTCC
Organism: Rhinoderma darwinii; assembly: GCF_050947455.1. Taxonomy (NCBI): domain Eukaryota; kingdom Metazoa; phylum Chordata; class Amphibia; order Anura; family Rhinodermatidae; genus Rhinoderma; species Rhinoderma darwinii. The sequence continues at coordinate 406,565,858 of NC_134689.1, forward strand.
TGCCCCTTTCTGCTTTCTCAGCCTCCCCCCACAGCACCGTACCACCTAGTCTCTCCCCCTTCTCCCTGAACAGAGCCCATGCCAACTACGGTCTCTGCCCTTCCCCTCCACAAAGCCCCTGCCAATATGCGTCCCACCCCTGTCCCCCTCGGACACTTTCTGTTGCCACCCCCTGGTAATAGCGGTAGGAGAAATGCCCTGAATGTGTGGCGCCCAGAAATTTCTGATGGCGGCCCAGATCACTAGTGAAAGGCTTAAAAACATTGAGTCAGCAGTCAGTATCACAGATGATAGGATTAGATACATTGGCTCTACAGACAATATCACACAATAGGATTAGATACACCAGCTCAGCAGACAGTATCACACATGATAGGCTTAGATACACGCCTCTGCACACAGTATCACACATGATAGGCTTAGATACATTGGCTCAGCAGACAGTAACGCACATGAAACGCTTAGATATAGAAGTTTAGCAGACAGTATCGCACATAATAGGATTAGATACAATGGCTCAGCAGACAGTATCACACATGATAGGCTTAGATACACCAGCTCAGCAGACAGTATTACACATGATAAAATTAGAAACACCAGCTCAGCAGACAGTATCACACAATATAGGCTTAGATCCACGACTTTGCAGACAGTATCAAAAATTATACGTTTAGGGTATGTTCACACGTAGTCAACAAAAACGTCTGAAAATCCAGAGCTGTTTTCAAGGGAAAACAGACCCTGCTTTTCAGACGTTTTTTTACCAACTCGCATTTTTCGCGGCGTTTTTAGCGCCGTTTTCGCTGCGTTTTTTACGTCCGTTTTTGGAGCTGTTTTCATTGGAGTCTATGAGAAAACAGCTCCAAAAACGTCCAAAGAAGTGTCCTGCACTTCTTTTGACGAGGCTGTATTTTTACGCGTCGTCGTTTGAGGGTATGTTCACACGGCCTATTTACGGACGTAAATCGGGCGTTTTTGCCCCGAATTACGCCCGAAAATAGCGCCTCAATAGCGCTGACAAACATCTGCCCATTGAAAGCAATGGGCAGACGTTTGTCTGTTCACATGAGGCGTATATTTACGCGCCGCTGTCAAATGACGGCGCTTAAATAGACGCCCGCGTAGAAGAAGTGACCTGTCACTTCTTTGGCCGTAATTAGAGCCGATATTCATTAACTCCAATGAATAGCAGCGCTAATTACGGCCGTAATGGACGCGGCGTTCAAGCGCCTGCACATGCCGGTACGGCTGAAATTACGGGGATGTTTTCAGGCTGAAACATCCCCGTAATTTCAGCCGTAACGGACGCCCTCGTGTGAACATACCCTGACAGCTGTCAAACGACGACGCGTAAATAACAGGTCGTCTGCACAGTACGTCGGCAAACCCATTCAAATGAATGGGCAGATGTTTGCCGACGTATTGGAGCCGTATTTTCAGACGTAAAACGAGGCATAATACGCCTCGTATACGTCTGAAATTTGGCCGTGTGAACATACCCTTAGATACATTGGCTCAGCAGACAGTAACGCACATGAAACGCTTAGATATAGAAGTTTAGCAGACAGTATCGCACATAATAGGATTAGATACAATGGCTCAGCAGACAGTATCGCACATGATAGACAGATACATTGACTCAGTAGACAGTATCACACATGTCAGGTTTAGATACAGCTGCTCAGCAGACAATATCAGGCATGATAGGCTTAAATACATTGGTTAAGCATACAGTATCACACATAATAAGCTTAGATACATATGTTCAGCAGACACTATCACATATGATAGGCTTAGATACATTGGCTCAGCATACAGTGTCAAACATAATAGGTTTAGATACATTGGCTCAGCGTACAGTATCACACATGATAGGATTAGATACAGTGGCTCAGCAGACAGTATCACACATGATAGGATTATATACACTGGCTCAGCAGACAGTATCACACATGATAGGATTAGATACATTGGCTCAGCAGACAGTATGACATATGATAGGATTAGATACATAGCCCAGCCTTGCACTGTCCCTGGAGATGACTGTATGAGGATTCTCAGTAACATTACATGATGGGGGTTGTAGTGCGGTATATGGGTTTTACAGATCTCTATCACCCCCTTCTCTCTTTCCTGCCCGGTCACACGCTCATGTAGAGGAAGTACATGTCAGATGATGGTGATCTTGTGGTTATTTACTTTCAGTTGCACAGAGTGAGACCCAGTGACCACGAGTCCTCCATGTTCCATGTTTCGTCTGGGTCCGGTGAGCATTCATGTTTTTTATGATCTAGAAAATACAACATTAATGGGTCCTGGAGGTTCCGGGTCCATAAACTGATAGATATCTGCCAAAAATGAATAGGCCAGTGGAGTTCTTTAGTCATACATCACATATGATACTTGCGTCTGCTACGGGGCACTTGGAAAGAGGGGGCCCAGTCTTAGATAGTTGCATCTCCGTTGGGACCTGTGCGGCAAAAACCGGGTGGTGAATTGTCCACATGGACGTGAAGGGTTAAACAAAACCTGGCAATGCCAGAAAAGCTTAAAACTGGTGGGTACTAAAGGCATCCGATGTTCAGCCCTCCAGTTGGGGTTGGCATCAGTTACTTCCACAGTCCTCCGGGTGGTGGGGCATGGCAGCAGGTGGAGCGGCCCGTCTAGCTTTGTGAAGGGTTTCTTTTTTAGAATAACGTAAAGGGATGTTTGAATCTTAAAAACTAGATGTAGATATTTTGGCCTCGTTCTTTGCCCAGTGTAGACGCCCTCAGTGTATACCCGGATGTATGTGATAATATGGCCATACACAGGCAGGTCTGACAATCAGTATACATCCGGCCATTCATGTGTGTGTAGAGGAGAGAATAAATGCTGCTGATACCCCACATGGAGATTTTACTAAATGTTTATACACTATCCTTATTCCATCTTAGCACAGCGGGATGCCTCATAGACCGGATCTTCTCATATACGGCCATTACATATACCAGTACAGATACACTATATGGTCTAACGTATTTGGTCCGCCTTCTAATTATTGAGTTCAGGTGTTTCAGCCACATTCATTGCAAACAGGAGCATAAAATCAAGCACACAGCCATACAATCTCCATAGACAAACATTGCTAGTAGCATGGGCCGAACTGAAGAGCACAGCGACTTTACGTCATATGACGCCATCTTTACCTTAAGTCTGGTGGTGACATTTCTGATCTGCCCCGGTCACCTGTGTCATTATTATCTGCTACATCTGCCCCGGTCACCTGTGTTATTATTATCTGCTAGATCTGCCCCGGTCACCTGTAAGTGTTATTATTATCTGCTAGATCTGCCCCGGTCACATGTAAGTGTTATTATCTGCTAGATCTGCCCTGGCCACCTGTAAGTGCTATTATTATCTGCTAGATCTGCCCCGATCACCTGTAAGTGCTATTATTATCTGCTAGATCTGACCCGGTCACCTGTAAGTGCTATTATTATCTGCTTGATCTGCCCCGGTCACCTGTAAGTGCTTATTATTATATGCTAGATCTGTCCCGATCACCTGTAAGTGTTATTATTATCTGCTAGATCTTCCCTGGCCACCTGTAAGTGCTATTATTATCTGCTAGATCTGCCCCGATCACCTGTAAGTGCTTATTATTATAAGCTAGATCTGTCCCGATCACCTGTAAGTGCTATTATTATCTGCTAGATCTGCCCCGATCACCTGTAAGTGCTATTATTATCTGCTAGATCTGCCCTGGTCACCTGTAAGTGTTATTATTATCTGCTAGATCTGCCCTGGCCACCTGTAAGTGCTATTATTATCTGCTAGATCTGCCCCGATCACCTGTAAGTGCTTATTATTATAAGCTAGATCTGCCCCGATCACCTGTAAGTGCTATTATTATCTGCTAGATCTGCCCTGGTCACCTGTAAGTGTTATTATTATCTGCTAGATCTGCCCTGGTCACCTGTAAGTGTTATTATTATCTGATAGATCTGCACCAGTCATCTGTAAGTGATATTATTGTGAAGTGGAAGCATCTAGGAGTAACAACAGCTCAGCCATGAATCGATATACCATGCAAAAAAAAGTGAGTGGCCGAGTGCTGAAGCGTGACATGTAAAAATCACCTAACCTCGGTTATATAACTCACTACAGAGAACCCCACTGCCTCTGGAAGTGACATCATCTTCAGAACTGTGCGTCCAGAGCTTCCTGTAATGTGTTTCTATGGTCGCTACACACAAGTCGAAGATCACCATGCACAATGCCAAATGTTGGCTGTAGTCATGGAAAGCACGTCGTCACTGAACTCTGGAACAGCGTGTTCCCTGGAGTGATAAATCACGGCTCACTATCTGGCAGTCTGATGGAGGAATCTGGATTTGGCGGATGCCAGGAGAACGTTGCCTACCGGAATACATAGTCCCTTACTGTATCATGTGGTGGAGGAAGTACAATTATCTGGTGCTATTTTTCAGGGTTCGGCCCCTTATTTAGAGTGGAGGGTTAATACCACAACATAGAGAGACATTTTAAACAATTGTAGCTTCTAACTTTGTGGTAACAGTTTGGGGTTCGGCCTTTCCAGTTCCAGCATGACTGCTCCCCAGTACACAAAGCAAGGTCCATAAAGTCAAGGTGTGAGGAGTTTCGTTTAGAGGAACTCGAGTGGTTGCAAAGAGTCCTGACCTCAACCTTATCCAATACCTTTGGGATGAATTGAAATGCCGATTGTGATCCAGACCTTCTCCAACCTCAATGCCTGGCCCCACAAATGCTCTTCTGGCTGAATACACAGAAACCCTCCAAAATCTTGTAGAAAACCTTCCCAGAAGAGTGAAGGGTGTCATAGCCACAAAGGGGGGACCAACTCCATATAAATACTGAAATGGGATGTCCAACAACTTATATAGGTGTGATGGTCAGGTGTCCACCTACTTTGGCCAGATAGAAGGTCTATTAACATACAAGTTTTGTGTGGTTTTGTCCGTATGGTAATTGACTGAAAGCCGGCCAAACAACTTTGGGGCCACCTAAATGAAAGAATATCAGCAAAAATGACTTTCCGGGCAAAAATGATACCATGAAGATATAAAACCAGTATACATAACTCGATAACAGGGCTAATAAAAAAGTACCGGTTAGGGGATGGACTGGTAAATTGAACTTTTCGCTTATATAAATGCTATACATTACACACGTCAGACATCGCAGACCATCAAAAACACAGCAGCACATCAAACGTGAAGCAGGTCCTGGAAAACTTGCGATGGTAGAGGGTAAAATTAATTCAGCAAAATCCAGCTGCAGACTGCAAGAGAACTGCAATTTGAAGATTTTTTTTTCCAGAAAACTATCGACCCCCAACATGACAGATTCAACGATCTTACATAATAAAACATGATAAGTCCAAGAAAGGGGGTGTGAATACTTTTGATAGACCCTCTATGGCCACCTCTAGGCTGCTGACAGCCAATACCATACAATGATCAGATTTCTCTGACATAAACTGTACTGTGCCCCATTCTTACACAGGTTCCCTCATTCTGTACAAGAACATCCTCTAAGAAGTTCTAGAGCCAATAAGATGGATGGTGCTGACAGTCCCCGCACCCCACTGCTGAGCGTCATTCAGGATTCATTATTGCCAAAGTCCGTTTCAAGTAAGTGTATATAATAAGTGTATATAGAGTGACCATGAGGCCACATAGTTAATACTGATATCCCCCATGAAAGCTATTTGTAGTGTTTCCATAGAGCTGGCATTGAAAAGTCCCAGTCAGGGGATGGATAAAAAAAATTCCAATCATTGAATATCCCTCAAGAGTCAAAGTCAGACAAAGATTATGGTATAGACAGAGAAGGCTGCTCAAAAACTGGGAGCACTCATGAGGGAGGCCACTAAGAAACAGCTAAAGGGTAATTGAACTTTGAAAAAACTTTTGACATGTCAGAAGTTTTGATCTGTGTGGATCCGAGCACTGAGACCACCACCGATCTCTAAAACGAAGCGGCAGAAGCGCTGTGCCACTTAGTTTCTGATTGGCATTCCTTGTAAAGCCAAGCGAGTGGTGTACAGATTCATAGACTTTCCAATTAGCCCGCACACTGCTCCGAGGAGAGCCGATCAGAAACAAAGCGGCACAGCCACTTCGTTTTAGCAATCGGCGGGGGTTTCAGTGCTCGGACGCTCACCGATCAAAACTTCTGACATGTAAAAAGTTTTTAAAAGTTTATTTACCCTTTAAGGCTCTGTTCACATCATGTTATGGGGCTACATTCAGAGAAAACACTGGCTGCATTTCCTATACATTAAAAAAAAAGTATACCAATGTACCCGTGCCCAAAGGGACACTCTTATGGCATCTTCTATATGGGTTTACATGGGCGTAGCTATATGGGTTGCAGAAGAAACCGTTCCACTGAGGTCCCTGGTGCCTGAAGGGGCCCATAGGGCTCTCTCCCACATAGGACGTCACCAGTATTATAAATGGCACATGGAAGGAGGGTTGCCCTGTTACAGATTTTGCATCGGAGGCCCAGGGGATAAAAGTTGAGCTTTTGAGGGTCTTTGGACCTGTTCAGCCTATGCATCAGGATTGGTTGATATCAAAATGTCCACAAGCCAAGAGCCTAAAATGGTTCTGTCGCTTTATAGATCACTTCAGCCGTAGCCCCCAGAGGCTCATGAGTGACCCCTGTTCTTGTGTATGATTTCCTGTTTCTTCTTCCTCCAGTTGCTTTGAAATGCCTCCTTGTTGGGATAAATATCGCCAGCATCACGATCGGTGAGTCTCCCCTCTGTCCACAATTCCAAAAATGGAAATTAAATGGCATCTGGAAAACATCAACAAGCTGCTGTTGACAGATCTGTCATTCTTATCAGATGTCTCTATTTAGTTCATTTGGTGCACAAGAATGTAGAATTGTGAATGGGCTGTGGGTCTGATTGGCACACCCCAAATAAGATGTCCCAACAATCAGCTGTAATCTGTGGGGAACCTAGCAAAAAGTATTGAATTCCCCTGCACTGCCCCCACAGGAAAAATGAGGAATTACATGGTGCCCATTGGCACATATGCGTCAGGTCCTCCAGAGAGAGAGACGCTCTAGGTCGCATACAAGACACAAATGTAGCATATATGAGGAGACCAATACTAGAAATAATGAGTAATAGTTGGGGGGCCCTGTTACAGTTTTTGCATTGTGGCCCAGGAGCTTCAAGTTACGACTCTATCTAGGCTGCTTGCTGACAGTGTCCAGCCAAGAACAGATTTTTGTTTCTATACTTGTTTCACCCACTGAGACATTAATTTATCTATCTGATCGCTACATACATGCCACTTAGACATTGATAGGACAGGGCAGGAGAGACATAACCTGTCTCCCCTTCTTTTGTACAGGTACATCGGAAACCTAATAAAAGTGATCTGTTTCAGTACTGAGACAGGGAAGACACAAATTATGTCTCCCCTGCACAAAACTGTAAGTAAGGGATATAGACTAAATAGAGCACAGAAAATAAAAAACATAACTAAAATAAAACATGGATAAATCATGAAATAAAACTTTGTAACATTTTATGCAGATAAACTTATCTTACAGGACAAAGATATGTTTTTTTTCAAATGATCACAGAACGATAGATCTGCGGGAACACATGTACCTGGATATTATAACTACATTATACTTCAGATAAACTATAAATATTGCAGTATAGGAATTAATTATGTTTGGGGGAGTGTCGTTCACATTTGATGACTGATGTTCCAACGTGAAAAATGGGAAAATATAGTGAAGAGAACACAAACAATGGACTAACTTGATCAGTCAAACAAGGAAAAAAAAAATCAATTTATATTCATGTCTTAATATTGTTCTCTTATATGTTTTTTTCTGTTTCCACTCCCAGGAGTAATCTACATAAATGACTGCCCCGGGCAGTACCTCATTCCATACTATCTCATCATTTCAGGGGTGGCATGTCTACTGTACCTCTCCATGACCTGCCTGCCATGTATAGATGAGGATCAGGTCACATCTGTCAATCTTGCCAACCTTTGTGCCCAGGGTGTAATGCTCTTATTCCTCTTTGCCTTCTTCATAGCAGGTAACTATCATAGATTCGGCAACATGGAAGCCTTGGACTATTGAGAAAAGGGGCTAAATTAATACCTTCATCGCTAGACGCCATGTCATTTTAAATACAGGTTAATACCTTGTTAACTTTCTATGCAGCAGACTGGCATTGAGTGCCATAAGTTTGTTAATCACCATAATTACACCCAATTTTTTGTTGACTCACTAAATAATGGCCGATTCAAGGTATAACTCATCATCCATTTTGCTGCCTATTTAGTCAGGTTCCCCTGTATGTCTCTGGCCTAGTAGTTCATTCTGGGATGTAGTACAAGTGCAAATATTTACAGCATATCACTTAAAGGGGTTGTCCATCTTCCTACTACTGATGACCTATCCACCAGATAAGTAATCAGTATATTATCGGTGAGGGTCCGATACCCGGATCCCGCACCGTTAAGCCGCTCCGGCTGCCTCCGGGCACCGGATGTTATGGCCCATTATGCTATGTACAGAGTCGGAAGCAGTTGGCTCCGTACATAGTATCGCGGCCGTGCTGCCGAACTGCAGATCTGCTCCTATCCACTTGAATAGGAGCAGAGCTGCAGTACGACAGCTCGGCCACTGTTCAGTGGCTGGAGCCAACTGCTTCGGGCATGTACGTCCGCTGCTCGTATGCAGCCGGTGCGGCCTAACGGTGCAGGCTCCGGGTGCTGGACAACCACAGATCATGTACTGATGAACTATCCGGTGGATATGTCATCAGTTGTTCAGTAATGGACAACCCCTTTAAGTTTCTAAAACACTGGTACTTCATTTCTGAACAAAAGGTGTCACAAGGCAAACACTGGCGTGAATGGCATTATACTGTTGTATAATGTCCTGTTGGTCGAGGAAAACTCCAACCCCAACAAATATCTACATTTGTGGGCCAGATTTCACCTGTGTTGTGACTCTTGGTTAATTTTGGGTTTGCAAATCTTTAAGGAAGTTCACTTTTAGGTGAACTTGTTAATGTGGCACATCGCGGACAGATATCAAGTGATTATACCAAGCAATGATACCAGCTCATGTGTTCTGGGTAAAGTTACAGAATAGGGAGTATATGCAGCTAGTTCCTGGGAGGATAGCAGAGAGAGTTATAGTATAGAGAGTGCAGACAGATCCTGGGAGGATAGTAGAGGTAGTTACAGTATAGAGAGTGCAGACAGATCCTGGGAGGATATAAGAGAGAGTTATAGTATAGAGAGTGCAGACAGATCCTGGGAGGATAGTAGAGGGAGTTACAGTATAGAGAGTGCAGACAGTTCCTGGGAGGATAGCAGAGGGAGTTACAGTATAGAGTGCAGGCAGTTCCTGGGAGGATAGCAGAGGTGGTTACAGTATAGAGTGCAGGCAGTTCCTGGGAGGATAGTAGAGGGAGTTACAGTATAGCGAGTGGAGACAGTTCCTGGGGGGATAGCAGAGGGAGTTACAGTATAGCGAGTGCAGACAGTTCCTGGGAGGATAGCAGAGAGAGTTACAGTATAGAGAGTGCAGACAGTTCCTGGGAGGATAGCAGAGGGAGTTACAGTATAGAGTGCAGGCAGTTCCTGGGAGGATAGTAGAGGGAGTTACAGTATAGCGAGTGGAAACAGTTCCTGGGGGGATAGCAGAGGGAGTTACAGTATAGCGAGTGCAGACAGTTCCTGGGAGGATAGCAGAGAGAGTTACAGTATAGAGAGTGCAGACAGTTCCTGGGAGGATAGCAGAGGGAGTTACAGGATAGAGAGTGCAGACAGTTCCTGGGGGATAGCAGAGGGAAGTTACAGTATAGAGAATGCAGACAGTTCCTGGGAGGATACCAGAGAGAGTTACAGCATAGAGAGTGCAGACAGTTCCTGGGAGGATAGCAGAGGAAGTTACAGGATAGAGAGTACAGACAGTTCCTGGGAGGATAGCAGAGGGAGTTACAGTATAGAGAGTACAGGCAGTTCCTGGGAGGATAGTAGAGGGATTTACAGTATAGAGAGTGCAGACAGTTCCTGGGAGGATAGCAGAGGGAGTTACAGTGTAGAGAGTGCAGACAGTTCATGGAAGGATAGCAGAGTATAACAGCATAGAGAGTGCAGACAGATCCGGGAGGATAGCAGAGAGAGTTACAGTATAGAGAGTGCAGACAGCTCCTGGGAGGATAGTAGAGGGAGGTACAGTATAGAGGGTGCAGACAGATCCTGGGAGGATAGCAGAGAGAGTTACAGTATAGAGGGTGCAGACAGATCCTGGGAGGATAGCAAAGAGAGTTACAGAATAGAGAGTGCAGACAGTTCCTGGGAGGATAGCAGAGCTAGTTATAGTATAGAGAGTGCAGACAGTTACTGGGAGGATAGCAGAGGGAGTTACAGTATAGAGAGTGCAGACAGTTCGTGGGAGGATAGCAGAGGGAGTTACCGTATAGAGAGTGCAGACAGTTCCTGGGAGGATAGCAGAGGAAGTTACAGTATAGAGAGTGCAGACAGTTCGTGGGAGGATAGCAGAGGGAGTTACAGTATAGAGAGTGCAGGCAGTTCCTGGGAGGATAGCAGAGAGAGTTACAGTATAGAGAGTGCAGACAGTTCGTGGGAGGATAGCAGAGGAAGTTACAGTATAGAGAGTGCAGACAGTTCGTGGGAGGATAGCAGAGAGAGTTACAGTATAGAGAGTGCAGACAGTTCGTGGGAGGATAGCAGAGGAAGTTACAGTATAGAGAGTGCAGACAGTTCGTGGGAGGATAGCAGAGGGAGTTACAGTATAGAGAGTGCAGGTAGTTCCTGGGAGGATAGCAGAGGGATTACTAGTTTCTAGATAGAGAGAGTTACATGTTACAAGTTGGGGAATGTTTGTCACTACCACGAGGTTCACTCTCCTCTCTCTCCTGTACAGGTAATGTGTGGATATATTCTCTGACCCATGAACCCTGGGACAATCCATCAAGCCTGAAGCGATGTAACCGGGTGCTGTACCTGTATGCCTTCTGGACGATAACCCTGTGCCACCTGTGCTTCTTAGTCTTGCTATGCACCTACCTCTGTTTACTGCTGGGTCTATATATCCTGAAATGGTCGATTTTTGGGGGTAGCCGCAACTAAAACCTCATAACTAGTATCGTCCAGGGACTGTTTTTGTCCTTGTTATCAACTTCTGCAAATGGTCTTCAAAATCTGAGAAAGCCCCTTCAATGTACATACAAGATGTAGAAAAGAGAGGCAGCACTCCAAAAAGATGTCGTCAGAAAAATGGATTTATTGTCCCATCAGTGCAGTAAACAGTGCAACGTCAAGCCTGACAGAGGCTGCATTGAGCTGCCGAAACGTTGCACTGGTTACTGCACTGATGGGAGAATAAATCCACTTTTCTGACGACATCTGTTCGGAGTGCTGCCTCTCTTTTCTACTTCTTGTATGGACATTGTTGGATTTAAAAGTCAGATCCTTGGAAGACGGCACCAATCAGGGCCCTGGAGGCTTCTTTTGTTCTTTGCTCTTTCCTTCAATGTACATGTTTTCCCCGAATAATGAGCAATTACATATGTAGTGCCCATAAGGACAGAGAGAAGACGTGGCAGATCAGTGTTATCATAGGGAACTGAATCAATGTTTTATTTTGTTTTAAACAACTTTTTAATTGTTTTTTATAGAAAAAAAAAATTACTTTTTGAGATACAGCTTCTATGTATCCTGAATACATAGAAGCTGTATCGTGCGGTCAAAGCCGAATCCGTCAGTTCTGCAGGACTGGTGGCTTTGGTGAGTGCTGGTCCTTGCGTGTCCCTGACACGCAGGATCCAGCTGTTATCCATCACATCTAAGTTGAACATCTGTGTTCTGTCCTTTTTTCACGCATCAGTTGCTACAGAAATGTAGAAAAACCAGGAACTGCTTTGCAGAGGACAAACATGGACAAGAAAAAGGGATGGTATACGTAAACCACACTGACCAATCACGGACAGTCATATGAATTAAAAATGGCCCATTTTTTTCGGACGCAAAACAGACACGCTCGTGTGAATAAGGCCTAATGCTGCTTTTGGTGGTTGCAATTGGAGTCCCTAGTGAGGGATCTCCCTCCTCCCCCTAGTGGTTGATAATAAATATAGTATTTATCAGTGCTAGACATATCACGGTCACCAGGTCGAGTTGTCGCAGGCCACAGTGTTTTGCTTCCTGCATTTTATACATTTGGTGGTCAGCGATTACCGGGGACATGGGGGGACTACTGTGACCTCTGAGGAGACTGCTGTGACTATTTGAGACATAGGGGGACTGCTGTGACTACAGGGGACGTGGGGGACTGCTGTGACTACTGGGAACATAAGGGGACTGCCGTGACTACTGGCAACATGAGGAGGGACTTCCGTGACTGCTGGGGTCATGGCGGGCTGCTGTGTCTACTGTGACATGGGGGGGGGGGATGCCGTGACTTTTGGGGACATGGGGAACTGCCGTGACTACTGGGAATATGGGGGACTGCTGTGAGTACTGGGATCATGGAGGCACCTGCCTTGACTACTGGGGACATGGGGGAGACTGCTGTGACTATTGGAGACATGGGGGCACTGCCAAGACTACTGTGCACATGGGAGACTGCCGTGACTTTTGGGGACATGGGGGACTGCCGTGACTACTGGGAATATGGGGGACAGCTGTGAGTACTGGGAACATTGATGGGACTGCCTTGATTACTGGGGACATGGGGGGACTGCTGTGACTAGTAGAGACATGGGAGAACTGCTGTGACTACTAGAGACATGGCAGGACTGCTGTGACTACTGTAGACATGGGAGGACTGCTGTGACTACTGGGGACATGGGGGGTTTGCTGACTACTGGCAACATGAGGAGAGACTTACGTGACTGCTGGGGACATGGGGGCCTGCTGTGAATACTGGGCACATGAGGAAACTGCTGTGACTATTGGGGAAATCGGCGGGACGGGGACGACTGCTGTGACTACTGGGGATATGAGGGAATGCTGTGAGTACTGGGATCATGGGGTGGACTGCTGTGACTACTGGAGACATGGGTTGACTGCTGTGACTACTGGAGACATGGGTTGACTGCTGTGACTACTGGAGACATGGGAGGACTGCTGTGACTACTGGAGACATGGGAGGACTGCTGTGATTGCTATGGACATGGGAGGACTATTGTGACTACTGGAGACATGGGTGGACTGCTGTGACTACTGGAGACATGGGAGGACTGCTGTGACTACTGGAGACATGGGAGGACTGCTGTGATTGCTATGGACATGGGAGGACTATTGTGACTACTGGAGACATGGGAGGACTGCTGTGACTACTGGGGACATGGGGGGTTTGCTGACTACTGGCAACATGAGGAGAGACTTACGTGACTGCTGGGGACATGGGGGCCTGCTGTGAATACTGGGCACATGAGGAAACTGCTGTGACTATTGGGGAAATCGGCAGGACGGGGACGACTGCTGTGACTACTGGGGATATGTGGGACAGCTGTGAGTACTGGGAACATTGATGGGCCTGCCTTGACTACTGGGGACATGGGGGGACTGATGTGATAACCGGGAACATGGGGGGACTGCTGTGACTAGTAGAGACATGGGAGAACTGATGTGACTACTGGAGACATGGGAGAACTGATGTGACTACTGGAGACATGGGAGGACTGCTGTGACTACTATGGACATGGGAGGACTGCTGTGACTACTATGGACATGGGGGGACTGCTGTGACTACTATGGACATGGGGGGACTGCTGTGACTACTGGGGACATGGGGGACTGCTGTGACTACTGGGGACATGGGGGACTGCTGTGACTACTGGGGACATTGGGAGAGACTTACGTGACTACTGGGGACATGGGGGCCAGCTGTGACTACTGGGGACATACGGAAACTGCTGTGACTGTTGGGGACATTGGGGGGGGGGCCTGCCGTGACTACTGGGGATATGAGGGAATTTTGTGAGTACTGGGATCATGGGGAGACTGCTGTGACTACTGGAGACTTGTGGGCACTGCCATGACTGCTGTGCACAAGGTGGACTGCCATGACTTTTGGGGACATGGGGGACTGCCTTGACTACTGGGAAGATGGGGGACAGCTATGAGTACTGGGAACATGGATGGGACTGCCTTGACTACTGGGGACATGGGGGGACTGCTGTGATAACCGGGAACATGGGGGGACTTCTGTGACTAGTAGAGACATGGGAGAACTGCTGTGACTACTGGAGACATGGGAGGACTGCTGTGACTACTGCAGACATGGGAGGACTGCTGTGACTACTATGGACATGGGGGGGACTGCTGTGACTACTATGGACATGGGGGGGACTGCTGTGACTACTGGAGACATGGGAGGACTGCTGTGACTACTGGAGACATGGGAGGACTGCTGTGACTACTGGAGACATGGGAGGACTGCTGTGACTACTGGAGACATGGGGGGACTACTGTGACTACTGACAACATGAGGAGAGACCTACGAGACTACTGGGGACATGAGGAAACTGCTGTGACTATTGGGGACATCGGGGGGACGGGACGACTGCCATGACTACTGGGGCTATGAGGGACTGCTGTGAGTACTGGGATCATGGAGGGGACTACCTTGACTACTGGAAACATGGGGGACTGCTGTGACTACTGGCGACATGACAAGGGACTTCCGTGACTACTGGGGACATGGAGGGCCTGCTGTGACTGCTGGGGACATGGGGAGACTGCTGAGACTACTGGGGACATGGGGAGACTGCTGAGACTACTGGGGACATGGGGAGACTGCTGAGACTACTGGGGACATGGGGAGACTGCTGTGACTACTGGGGACATGGGGAGACTGCTGTGAAGTAAAGCTGTGTTCTGACTACTAGGGGGGTAAATCATCACATGTAAGGCTCGCACATCCCGGGCGGTAATGTGGACTGTATCATTGCTAACTCCTAGATCTGGTTAGAATTGTCTAGGCTCGGTCTATGTGTTATATAATCAAAGTGTCAAAATCAATAAGGTTAATAAAAAAAACAATAGATCCAGCCCCTCCCCCCGCATATTATACACACGTCATGACCGTTATTAGTGAACATAATAAGATGCAGATTTTATGTCGTCAGTGAATGTTATAATCACCAGTAACTTCTCTACAAGGACGGGCACAGTCAGCATGGTTTAACCCTTTCAGTGCCGGAGCGCCGCCTGCTGTTCTCCCCTCCCCCATATTGTTTGTATTATACTCTGCTTAAATAAACGTATTGTATGAAACGCGTTACATTTTATCACGTGTACTAATAAATTTAATACAATGGAAGTTGAACATTGTGACTGTCACTGTTATGAGAGCTCTGTGGCTAACATTATTATGGGGGGCCCTATGACTGTCATTATTATGGGGGGAGGGGGTCACTGAGACTGTCACTATTATGAGGGGGGTCACTGAGACACTTATGGGGGCACACTGGCTGTCACTGATATGGGGGCACTGGGATTGTCAAACATGTGCTGCAGCTGGTATAAGTACTCACATTGCTCCATGCTAACAAAATACCCCATGTCAGTCCTGTGTGAAAAATAATCAATAGAAGTAATAATCAACTAATACCAACATTTTCCAAATATGTCACCGAAAAAAAAACATAATGTGTGCGATAATTACATGGGTCTACGTTCATCTTTGACTACAAGAAAATGGCCGACGCCTATAAAGGCAGTGAACAGCAACACGTTCCGAGATTTGAGATACTAACTACAGTACACTTCAGCCTCTACCTCCTGACAGGCAAGAGCGGGCACAACCAATCCGAACTCTCACCTGTGAAATAGAGCAAGATTGACATATATCTGGACGAATCAGATAAAAGACCACAGTCATGTGAAACGCTGCTGACAGCAATAGAAAGGCGGGGCTTATCCCTTTTATTGGCAGTGACACTTGTTCAGGGAACAGCCTATAGGAAGCAGGGGGCGGGGCTTTGACTTAGAGGAGGAAGCGGTCGGGTGTAGTCGCTGCAGACATGGTGGGTGATGATCGTATGATAATAATGACTTATATCCCGAAGTTATCAGGGCTAATGGGGTTCACCCCGTGTGTCACCGGTCAGTATACTAATGCCCCTGGGGGACAACCACTATTGGCAGCGATTACACTGGTCAAGGGGGTGGTCCCTCCGCTTTCTACACACCCTGAGTGGCTTGTAAAGCTACGTTATTCCAGTACATCACAGCTCCGTCTTTTCCGATGCGATAACTGGGATGTGTCAGTCTTTACTGCACTTGTGGTATTATGTTCATGAGGCTCAGGATGAACCGTGCTCACATTAGGGATCGGTAACGCTCCTGTAATTTAGATTTTTCGCTATTGGATGTCCTAATCTTGTCTTATCGGTTCCCAGACCTCCACCCTCACTCAGGGTCTCGAGCGGATCCCGGATCAGTTGGGTTACCTGGTGATGAGTGAAGATGGCGTGCTGGCGGTAAGTATGGCGATTAATAGTCCTATCCGTTCTAGAAAACTTCACCATTGTCTGGCGCCTGATGGTCTGGACCCCCTGTAACCTGAATAATTTCTGTCCTCAGAGCGCGGGCGACCTGGAGAACGACGAGCGATTGGCCGGCGTGATCAGAGAGATGGTGACCACGGCCTGCGGCTTCCACGGCTTAGGAGACCAGATACCGTTCAAGCGCATGAGCGGTGAGTCACTACTGATGTCTTAAAGGCGCGGTAACCCCCAATATACTGATGATTGGAGGACGTTACAGACCGCCTCCTCAGCCTGGAAATGGCTGCTAACAGAGAACGATAGTAAGGGGTGTAGCTGAAGGCTCATGGGCTCCAGTGAAAGTTATTCTTGCCCCACCCCCCAACTTCTCTCCATTCCACAGCCCACCCTGTAATTTTCAGCTGGGTCTCTTAAGTGACATAGATGCAGCCAGGGGCGCAAGACAAAAAATACATGGCACAGACCGCAACCCCCATAGCTACACCACCCGATTAGGTACATGGCCCAATGGACCGTATCACACATGATAAGATTAGATACACCGCTCCGCAGACCGTATCACACATGAGAGGATTAGATACACAAGCTCAGCCGACAGTATCATACAGGATAGGATTAGATACATAGCTCAGCAGACAGTATCACACTTGATATTAGATACAGAGCTCAGCAGACAGTATCACACATGAAAGGATTAGATACACAGCTCTGTAGACAGTACCACACAATAGGATTAGATACATAGCTCAGTAAATAGTATCACACATGATAGGCTTAGATACAAGGCCTCAGCTGACCGTATCCAAATATTTACCCTCCTCGCTCCTGAGTTGGGTCCCCTTCTGCTCCGGGCTCTGACGCTGAGCTGTGCCAGGATCTAGCGCTGCGCCCGGAGCTAAAGAGGACCTGACTCAGGAGGGGGGTGGGTAGAAAGTCTATGGAGGAGTTTCTCTGGTATCAGGGGCAACTACTGGACCCCTATATCTACACCAGTGACTATAGTGTATACTGCCGGCATAGAAGACGATAGATCCGCAGTTTGCCTGTAGAGGGCGCTCTCTGTTATAACCCCCATGTCTGGTCTTCTCTGCAGTTGTTTTCGGGGAGCACTCTTTCCTCATCACTATCTCCGGACAGAAGATCTATGTGGTGAAGCGTCAGAACATGGTGCGGGAGCCGATCAGCGTCTAGCCTCCGTCCTCCGTCATGATCCACGTCTGTTGGACTTAATATTTGTGACTCATATGATTCTGGGGGTTTGTCCGGGATGTAACTGAAGTCCCCCTCCCCCAGGGTTGTACTCTGTTTATTTTTCTTTTATATATAAAGTTTATTGAAAAATTCATGGACCGATTCATCATTACAGCTTATTCTCCATTACCGACCAGTCTGGTCAATAATCCGGCATGATCGGCGCCACTCATGGGCTGAACTGCCCAAAACGCTGAACTACGGGAAGCCGGTGATAAGTGACGTCACCTGTGCTGGGTGATCACGTGGTATTCCTGCTAATCTGTAATGGCCGCCCACTCGCTACTCACACACTGGAGCCGCACCGCCCACTTGCTACGGGGACGTTTGCCTAGTTTTATAGTTATGTGGATGCAGCCTGCAGTGTAAAGAATGGTTACATTCTGGTTGTCATTGCTACATCTCTATTGTAATTATTTGCTTACTACACGATCTAGTGGATGTGTAGTGTGTATCTAGTATAGACTGCAGGAGAATGTGTGTGTGTACAGAACGTAGTCATAACAACCAGAATGAAAACCCCCATTCTTTACACTGCAGGCTATATCCAAATGCCTGGAGAACAATACTAAATTCAAAAAAAAATATGATGTTTATATCACTTCTTATTTCATAACTAAACAATTTTATTTATAGAAAAGTTTAGACCCCGTTCTAGGCGGAAGACCGTTCACACGTGCCGCCGTCCCTCGCACAACGTAAATCAGTCTGGGTCGGATGTCCCGGGGTAGATGTGGTCTCCTTCACGTGTAGTTACGGTCTTAGCTGCGGATAACGCAGATCCATGCTGCTCTACGTTTAAAGGGCAAGTAACCCTTAAACCCTCAGGTTATAACATTATAAGAGAAGCGGTCGATATCCTTCACATGTAACTGGAGGTTCTCAGCACTGGAGATATACAATTATTCCATTGGAGAACACTATAGTAAACTGGCTGATAACAGGGAACAATAAACTGTACAGGAAATAAAGGGTATAGTCTGTAGATGTAGTGTCTCTTTAACAGGGTTACCATATTCATACCCTTGTGTGGGTGGAGGAGACCAGACACCTGTATGTATCAATGAATACTGCCCGCTATGGGTAAGAATAGGATTACATGGGATGCTGGGTAATATTGTAAATTCCGTCAAATTGCCAGATTAGCAGAATTTCTGGACTGTTGGACGTCCCAATGCAGATTTCTGTGCATGATCGATTGTGACCTCACCGGGTTTACACTTCATTTCATCTGCAGCCCCTACCCCCCCCCCCCCCCCTTTAAATTTCAACAGGGTACAAGCTGTGGGCAAATTGCCCTCCTTGATCCTTGTCGATCAATCTGATCGGTTAGTTCTGAAATGTAAAAACAAGGTAGTAAAAATAACCTGCTGGTTCTGTAGTGTCCACGGCAACGTTGTCCCTCATGTTTACAACACGAGCAGCTGAATGTGGGAGGAGCTGTTGAGTGATTGACAGATTTGCTCTCAAGTCTTCGTTACGCTACAGGCCTGTGCAGGGAGATAATCTGGTGCAAATATCGCCCCATAATGTGTACCGGTGCCTCGTTCGATCTTACCGTATATTCGCCACGCGATCCTGTGATGTAAAATGCTCCATGTGACTTTTCCAAACGGTGATAAAGTTGCAGCGCGGCGCACGTTAATGCTGCAGGCGTGAATAAATAACACAGCGGACGCGTCACCTTTGAATGGAGTTCTGTATTTTGTTCAAAATAAATTATAAAAACACGTAAAACATAAAGTGCGGCCGCGAGGCGACAAAAATACAGTGTGAAATAAAGACTTCCAGTGTGTAGTCGGTAAGGGGGGGGGGGGTCACAGATAGCGCTCAAGTATTGGCAGGAATTTCTTGGGGGGGTGATAAGTGCAGATTTGGAGGGGACGGATCACCCTCACATATTGGCGAGTAAATAATGTAACACGTGCGGTTGTGTGCGATGACCCCTCCCCCCAGCTCTGACAGACAAGAGGAGAACATAGAAATCGCCAGATGCATTACAGTCCACAGAAGTTATAACACAAGGCATGTGCCAGGGCTCTAAAAGGGGAACCCTACCCAAAAGCCGGAAATTAATCTTCAACCCACATGAACCTGGGACCCCATTTCTGACCTGTTACTCCCCCCTATGTCCAGAAGTGTCATGTAGACATTGCTGCATAGGTTGTCATGTATTACAAGGCAGTAACAGGGGGCGGGGCTGTGTTCTGACAACCTTGCTCTCACGTGACTTATAGTTGTCAGGATGAGCCAGGAAGAAGAAGAGGAGACTCCTCCGATCTCAGAAGTGGGAATACCAGGCTGGTTAGGAAGGTTGTAGATGGCTGGAAGCTTCATGTAAAGCTGGTGTACCCCTTTACTGTTTATTCCAGTGGCCCTGACCTGTAACCCACAATGTCACATCATATTAAAGTCCTATATATTTGTTTCTATTACTTTTTGGTCCATTCTCAACCTGCAGTATCCGGTGTAGGGAGCAGCAATCCCTCTAGCTGCAGAATGCAATGTAGGGAGCAGTAATCCTTCTGGCAGTGGGAGCAGTGATCGCTTCTCTCACACTGTCCAGCAGAGGGAGCAGTGATCCCTCCATCACCATATTATCCAGCGGAGGCAGCAGTGATCCCTCCACCTACTGTAGCCGACAGAGGTAACACCTCTTACAGTGTCCAGTGTAGGGAGCACCAAGCCCACTACCTGTAGTATCCAGCAGAGGGAGCAGCGATCCACCTACAGTTTTAAATACTGGTATTATTCTCACATATGAACCAATAGCATTGGAGGAAGTTCATGTAAGATCCACGTCAGCACAACAGCTATAATTAAGGAGGTCTCCGACTGTCAGAATAGACCAGTAGTGGAGATCTATGAGCCGCACCCCTCCCCCTCCAGTTCTCAGAACAGAGGAGCTGTATTCTTTGGCAGAATTTCCCACATGGTCCTACTTCAGAAGTACCCCGTCTCAATGATGAGTGGAGTCCCCGCTCACTAACTACCCCACAGACAACATCTTATGACGTGTCCCTTTAAGCGGAGATCAGCGACCACCATGAAGGCTTACAATCCTGATACAACTGCGGTTTATGTACCAGATTCTAATTTACCATCAACATTCATTTCTACATATTAGTCGTCCATGTAGGTGGAGATCCCCTTAAATAAAAGCTTATCTACACAGAATTGGCGTGTCTTTTAGAGTACTTAGCACAGCACCAACTAGTGGCCACTTATGGCTGCCACATCAATCCCATTACTTGGAAAGTCATTACTGCACATAAAATCAAGCCAATGGCAGCAACTATGATCCAGCTATTAAACCCCGCCCCTTTCATGATGACATCATTGGACATGGGATGATTTAAAGGGAACCTCCACCTACAAGACTTGCTCAAAGCTCTGATCTGGAGGCTGTGGCTAGAATCACCCTCAGATAAATGTATGGACCTGGCACTGAAGAACCATAGTCTCATAAATAGAAATAAAATATCTGCCTATACCAGGTATCCTGTGAATTCACAGCAAGCACGGCGGTTAATACTTCCAAATCGGCACATTCTAGCTCCTGTCCCATTTTCAGAACAGTATTTTGGGGTCCCCACTTCTAGACTATTTTGCACGTGGCTTTTACTTGACCCCGAGTCAAATTTTCAGTTTTAGGTGGAATTTCTCTATAAATACTGATGCCTGTATAATGTATTCCTCCAATATCTATGAACCGGATATGCTAAGCCAGCTTCCCGGACCCAACGGGGTCACATGATGTATAGTTTCAAATCAATACTATTAAAATGGTGCTCAACTGAGGTGCAGTACAGCAGATCAACCAGCAGGCGTAGCAGTAGAGGTGCAGTACAGCAGATCAACCAGCAGGCATAGCAGTAGAGGTGCAGTGCAGCCCATCAACCAGCAGGTGTAGCTGTAGAGGTGCAGCACAGCAGATCAACCAGCAGGCGTAGCAGTAGAGGTGCAGTACAGCACATCAACCAGCAGGTGTAGCAGTAGAGGTGCAGTACAGCCCATCAACCAGCAGGCTTAGCAGTAGAGGTACAGTACAGCCCATCAACCAGCAGGCTTAGCAGTAGAGGTGCAGTACAGCCCATCAACCAGCAGGTGTAGCAGTAGAGGTGCAGTACAGCCCATCAACCAGCAGGTGTAGCAGTAGAGGTGCAGTACAGCCCATCAACCAGCAGGCTTAGCAGTAGAGGTGCAGTACAGCCCATCAACCAGCAGGCGTAGCAGTAGAGGTGCAGTACAGCCCATCAACCAGCAGGCATAGCAGTAGAGGTGCAGTACAGCACTTCAACCAGCAGGCGTAGCAGTAGAGGTGCAGTACAGCACATCAACCAGCAGGCGTAGCAGTAGAGGTGCAGTACAGCCCATCAACCAGCAGGTGGAACAGAAGAGGTGCAGTGTACTGCACCTCTTCTGTTCCTCCTGCACATCAATCAGCAGGTGTAGCAGTAGAGGTGCAGTACGGCACACCAACCAGCAGGTGTAGCAGTAGAGGTGCAGTACAGCACATCAACCAGCAGGTGTAGCAGTAGAGGTGCAGTACAGCACATCAACCAGCAGGTGTAGCAGTAGAGGTGCAGTACAGCACAGAACATCAGACGGAGTAGCAGAGGTGCAGTACAGCACAGCAATCAGCAGGTGGAGCAGCAGGAGTGCAATACAGCTACCAGCAGGTGGAGCAGCAGGAGTGCAATACAGCTACCAGCAGGTGGAGCAGCAGGAGTGCAATACAGCTACCAGCAGGTGGAGCAGCAGGAGTGCAATACAGCTACCAGCAGGTGGAGCAGCAGGAGTGCAATACAGCTACCAGCAGGTGGAGCAGCACTCTCCGAAGCTACACATAGCACTTCCTGCACACTCCACCTTGCACATCCCAGGGCGTCCACAATCTTACAACATATTCAACTTGTCTGCATTTTGGCAAAGTACAAATAAATGTTGGCATTTGATTCTATACACGAGGCATCCCGACTCCCTCAGCCGGCGCCTGTACCTTTAAAAGAGGCTCTGTCCCCAGATTCTCTAACCCCCTATCTCCTATTACATGTGATCGGCGCTGCAATGTAGAGAACAGGAACGTGGTTTTTTTAAAACGATCATTTTTGGCCAAGTTCTCTACATTGCAGCGCCGATCACATGTAATAGGAGACAGGGGGTTAGAGAATCTGGGGACAGAGCCTCTTTACATTCATTTTAAAAACACATAATTCACTTTTTGTTTTCTATTAAAATAAAACCTGACCAGTATTTATAAAAAAAAGAGGAGCGTCTGCCATAAGTAACTGCACTCCTACATCTTACTATGGAGTAGCCCATGGTGCTGGGAGCATGATTGGCTGCAGACGGATGCTGTATATTGGGGTCCCCCCTTTATGTCCTGCCCTGACAGGCATTGGGTTCCAGTGTATATACTGACAGTGTGACCTCGCTTATACTTGGGAGCTGCGACCAGAACTCCCATCATTGGGGTCATGTACAAACAGTGGGTGACCCCCGGGCGAGTGCAAAAGTCTCATGTCTGAAATGTATAAATTATAAAAGACAAAGAATGTAAACATAAAAAGATCCTGAACGCCCAGAAGAGATGGCGCACAATAGCGGGGTACAGCACAGCCTGCCCTCACACCGAGGGGCATTCCCCATCAATACCATCCCGCCCACATTTTTGGGTCCTAACTCCACCCACATGGGCAGGGCTTTCTCCAAATTCCCCACCCACATGGGCAGGGCTTTCTCCCGATTCCTCACCCACATGGGCAGGGCTTTCTCCCGATTCCTCATCCACATGGGCCGGGCTTTCTCCCGATTCCCCACCCACAGACTGTTTGGCTCCAAATCCCTCCCCTCGGCTGTGTTGTGGCCAGTTCGCCTGCCCGCATAGGCTGCATTTGGCCCCATCACCATAGAGCCCAATCTCTATAGGTTCAAACCCCCGTCCAGCAGAGACTATTTGGCCCCGTTCCTTGATGAGCCAAGCTTATGTTGGCCCTTTAATCCCCCTATCCAGGATTTTGGCTGAACCTCCCGTCCAGCGCGGGCGGCTCGTCCACACATTCCTCTTCCATCCCAGACTTCCCCCGTCCACATTCAGGTGAGGGGGAGGAGAGTCTTCTCCTTGACAACGTTGGGGATTGTGGGGGGGGTCACTGGACCGGATTCACCACCAGGACTTTGCACTGACGCTTTGCAATTTTATCCAGGGACAAGGCAGCCCGCTCAGGGGGCAAGTAGAGCGGTCGACCCAAGGGGGATCCCACGGGAGGGGTGATAGCACGCCGCTCCATCACACTTCCGGTCCTACGGAGGAAGGACACAAAAAATAAGGACACAAACGCTGTTACCATTTATCTCCGTCTCCCTCCACCCAATCAGTGAGATGCATAGCTGTATAAAAATATACCTGATGGAAACGTCATTTAAAGGGGATGCACCTGTGGATCGGCAACTTGCACAATTGAGTAAAAGAACCCACCCTGAGTACAGAAAGCGTCACACTGCTGAAAAGAAGTGTCTGCGGTTTTCTTATAATTCTACTGTGACTTACAACCGCATCTGTCACTTGCAGTACCGCTTTTAAACACTGCCGGGATTAAAGATCTACCATAGACAACAATGCAACAGCGCCCCCCCCCCCCCATCTCAGAGTTACATCGTCATAACACAGGTTTGAATATTAATTATGATCAGGATCATTTTGGAGCAGAAAGTATTTTTCTTTTTTTATCCTGATCGAGCGGTATTTTGATGGACATATAAATTTGCATATTATTTATATTGCGATGAAACAAAACAACATGGCGGATTCTGAATATGACGAATGTTAACGAATCATACCGGGGATTTATTTATTTTTTCAGAATTTTTTTTTTGCTTTTATTAATTTTATTTTAAGTCTTTTTTTTTTTTTTTTAGTTTTTTTTCCCCAATGGAATTTTTTTCAATGAAGTCATGTTTAACTCCTTAGATGCTGTGATCATTAGCGACCGCGGCTCCCAACTGGTTTTGGGGCTCTCTCTGCCAGCCCATTGGTGCACCTGCGCCGCGATCACAGGGACCGCCATGTCCTGCCGGTATAACGTTACACGCATAAATCGCGTCATTTGGTGCAGAAAAATTTGCAGATAAATGCACGGAACATCCGCAGGTAAAATTCGCATTTTTTTTTTAATATGTTTTTAGGTGCGTTTAAATTGACACCGAAAAATATACAAAAAGTTGCAAAAAAAAAAAAAAAAATCCTTCTCATTCACTTTAGAAATTGATTTCAAAGAAAAACAAAAAGTAACAATTGGTAAAAGTGCCGCAAAACGGTACAAATGAAAACTACAACTCAAAAAAAACCAGGAGATGACGAGCCCTCGTGGAGTTTTATCCACCGGAAAAATTGAAAAGTGATGGAAAAAGAAATGACAGGCGCACAAGTTCCCCACCGTGGCAGGTTTGTGGTAGATCTGCTGCAGGGAAGACACAGGTCTCCTCCTCCTGCCTGATGGGGGATGGCGCCTACACGGCCAGGTGGTAACGTTATACCGCGGTGTGAACATCTCTATCTACTGCCGATCCACAGTCTGTGAAGACACACAATCTACCCGGAGGAGCTCCCGTACCTGATGAGCTGCCCACGAGGAGGCTGCTGGTGAGAGAAGGACTGCGACCTCCCTAGAGCGCCCCCTTGCTGCTGTCTCTCTAGGTCCCTCAGGGCGGGGCTGCTGGGACTGCTCCTTCGTGAGACGGGACGAGCGTCCGGAGGAGCCTGAGACACACTGGCCGTGAACTGCAGCTTCAGCTTCATGTGCTGACTGAGCTGTGGGGCGACAGTGGGGTGTTAGAGGTGCCAGCGGGGGATCATTGTCCTGTACCCCAGTGTCATTATCCTGTACCCCAGTGTCATTATCCTGCACCCCCAGTGTCATTATCCTGCACCCCCAGTGTCATTATCCTGTACCCCCAGTGTCATTATCCTGCACCCCCAGTGTCATTATCCTGCACCCCAAGTGTCAGTGTATAATTATCCTGCACCCCCAGTGTCAGTGTATCATTATCCTGCACCCCCAGTGTCAGTGTATCATTATCCTGCACCCCCAGTGTCAGTGTATCATTATCCTGCACCCCAAGTGTCAGTGTATCATTATCCTGCACCCCAAGTGTCAGTGTATCATTATCCTGCACCCCAAGTGTCAGTGTATCATTATCCTGCACCCCAAGTGTCAGTGTATCATTATCCTGCACCCCAAGTGTCAGTGTATCATTATCCTGCACCCCAAGTGTCAGTGTATCATTATCCTGCACCCCAAGTGTCATTGTCCTGTACCCCAAGTGTCAGTATATCTTTATCCTGTACCCCAAGTGTCAGCGTATCATTATCCTGTACCCCAAATATAAGTATTCTTGGGGCTCAGAAGAGTGATATCACACATAATCTGCTGTACCCACATCTCACCTCGAACAGACCGGCTTTGAGAGCCATGAATGTGACTCCGATGGTCACTGAGCTTCCTTTCCGACAGAACCCCAGACTATTAATAGGGGTGTAACACACGACCGCCTCCTGCGCCGCTTGTGTAACACGCCGCTCCTCTTCAGACAGACATCTACCTGTGAGGAGAGAACGGTTTCCGTTACATGATGCGCCCTTCCCCCAGTGCCACCCGCGCTCTATACTCTCCACATAACACTCACCACCCGCGCTCTATACTCTCCGCACAACGCTCACCGCCCGCGCTCTATACTCTCCACATAACACTCACCACCCGCGCTCTATACTCTCCACACAACACTCACCGCCCGCGCTCTATACTCTCCACATAACACTCACCACCCGCGCTCTATACTCTCCACATAACACTCACCGCCCGCGCTCTATACTCTCCACACAACACTCACCACCCACGCTCTATACTCTCCACACAACACTCACCGCCCGCGCTCTATACTCTCCACATAACACTCACCGCCCGCGCTCTATACTCTCCACATAACACTCACCGCCCGCGCTCTATACTCTCCACATAACACTCACCACCCGCGCTCTATACTCTCCACATAACACTCACCGCCCGCGCTCTATACTCTCCACACAACACTCGCCGCCCGCGCTCTATACTCTCCACATAACACTCACCACCCGCGCTCTATACTCTCCACATAACACTCACCGCCCGCGCTCTATACTCTCCACACAACACTCACCACCCGCGCTCTATACTCTCCACATAACACTCACCGCCCGCGCTCTATACTCTCCACATAACACTCACCACCCGCGCTCTATACTCTCCACATAACACTCACCGCCCGCGCTCTATACTCTCCACACAACACTCACCGCCCGCGCCCTATACTCTCCACACAACACTCACCGCCCGCGCTCTATACTCTCCACACAACACTCGCCGCCCGCGCCCTATACTCTCCACACAACACTCGCCGCCCGCGCTCTATACTCTCCACACAACACTCACCACCCGCGCTCTATACTCTCCACACAACACTCACCGCCCGCGCTCTATACTCTCCACACAACACTCGCCGCCCGCGCCCTATACTCTCCACATAACACTCACCACCCGCGCTCTATACTCTCCACACAACACTCACCGCCCGCGCTCTATACTCTCCACACAACACTCACCACCCGCGCTCTATACTCTCCACATAACACTCGCCGCCCGCGCTCTATACTCTCCACACAACACTCGCCGCCCGCGCTCTATACTCTCCACACAACACTCGCCGCCCGCGCTCTATACTCTCCACACAACACTCACCACCCGCGCTCTATACTCTCCACACAACACTCACCACCCACGCTCTATACTCTCCACATAACACTCACCACCCGCGCTCTATACTCTCCACACAACACTCACCACCCACGCTCTATACTCTCCACATAACACTCACCACCCGCGCTCTACTCTCCACATAACACTCACCACCCGCGCTCTATACTCTCCACATAACACTCACCACCCGCGCTCTATACTCTCCACACAACACTCACCGCCCGCGCTCTATACTCTCCACACAACACTCACCGCCCGCGCTCTATACTCTCCACACAACACTCACCGCCCGCGCTCTATACTCTCCACCCGCGCTCTATACTCTCCACACAACACTCACCGCCCGCGCTCTATACTCTCCACACAACACTCACCGCCCGCGCTCTATACTCTCCACACAACACTCACCGCCCGCGCTCTATACCCTCCACATAACACTCACCACCCGCGCTCTATACTCTCCACACAACACTCACCGCCCGCGCTCTATACTCTCCACACAACACTCACCGCCCGCGCTCTATACTCTCCACACAACACTCACCGCCCGCGCTCTATACTCTCCACACAACACTCACCGCCCGCGCTCTATACTCTCTACACAACACTCACCGCCCGCGCTCTATACTCTCCACACAACACTCACCGCCCGCGCTCTATACCCTCCACATAACACTCACCACCCGCGCTCTATACTCTCCACACAACACTCACCGCCCGCGCTCTATACTCTCCACACAACACTCACCGCCCGCGCTCTATACTCTCCACATAACACTCACCACCCGCGCTCTATACTCTCCACATAACACTCACCACCCGCGCTCTATACTCTCCACACAACACTCACCGCCCGCGCTCTATACTCTCCACACAACACTCACCGCCCGCGCTCTACACTCTCCACACAACACTCACCACCCGCGCTCTATACTCTCCACACAACACTCACCACCCGCGCTCTATACTCTCCACACAACACTCACCGCCCGCGCTCTACACTCTCCACACAACACTCACCACCCGCGCTCTATACTCTCCACACAACACTCACCGCCCGCGCTCTATACTCTCCACACAACACTCGCCGCCCGCGCTCTATACTCTCCACATAACACTCGCCGCCCGCGCTCTATACTCTCCACATAACACTCACCGCCCGCGCTCTATACCCTCCACATAACACTCACCGCCCGCGCTCTATACTCTCCACACAACACTCACCACCCGCGCTCTATACTCTCCACACAACACTCACCGCCCGCGCTCTATACCCTCCACATAACACTCACCGCCCGCGCTCTATACTCTCCACACAACACTCACCACCCGCGCTCTATACTCTCCACACAACACTCACCGCCCGCGCTCTATACTCTCCACACAACACTCACCGCCCGCGCTCTATACTCTCCACACAACACTCACCGCCCGCGCTCTATACTCTCCACACAACACTCACCACCCGCGCTCTATACTCTCCACATAACACTCACCGCCCGCGCTCTATACTCTCCACATAACACTCACCGCCCGCTGCCATGTTGGTATCCGGGGTCCACACCAGTCGGACAGCCAGGAAGTCCTGCAGATCATTCAGCAGAGTGTAGGTAACACGAAACGGAGTATGCGCCTGCACCGGAGAGTCACAGCGCGCCGACATCACGAACCGTGGCCTCTCCAGACGAATACTTGGGAGCCTGGAAGACAAGGAAGCAATGAGGACCCGGAGCAGATACTGCACATGCCCCTATAGACCACCGGGGGTCAGGACTGACGTACTTGTAATGGGTGAATATTCCAGACGTAAATGGCAGCTTTGGGGTGGACCAGTGAATTATAGCAATTAAAGGAACCTCCAGACCCTGAGGAACAGAGGAAACAAAGGTGAGAGACTGGAAGACACGTGAAAAAGTGTCTCCCCTGAAGCCCGTACCACTGGGTGAGGCTTATCTGCTATTTATTTTTAGGCTGGTTTAAACCTTCCCCATACTTTACAGTGCAGCTCTGCTCCTTTCAATCATCACTATGCTCAGTAACTCCAGTTGAGCTGCGTTGCCTATTAGCCATGTCTCAAAATAGCCCTCCTGTCTCATCACAGGCTGCTGCTCTGTCCCTACTCATGCTGTACACTGCAGCTCTGCTCTATTTGTACACAGCTATGATTAGTGACTCCAGCTTGGCTGCGCTGCCTATGATAGTCTAAAAATCCACCTTCTGCCTTATCAGAGGCCGTCGCGCTGTCTCTTCCCCCATGCTTTACATTGCAGCTTTGCTTGTTCAGATGCTATCTATATACGAGCGTCACACAATGTTTTTTTTCGGAGACCCCCACTATGTTTGATCTGTGGTGGTTTATCCTAAAAAACTTCAGTGGGTGAAAAACCTGCAATGAAAGCCGCATGTAAATACCCTGATCGGATCTTTCTGTTGTTTAACCCCGTAAGAGGATTGGTCGCCTCTCCTGACAGGTCTGTTTTAGTAAATACTTTAATTTCCCATGAAATAATTCCGTAACGTATTTTCTTAAAACACTACATTGTGCCGTTCCTCTGTTATCCCTCCTAGCAAATGTATGAATAAATTGACAGCTAGGTCTTGCCAGTTGGGGGCGTGTCCCTACAGTCTCACTCTACACATTCTGACACTGTCCAATCAGTGATGACAAAGACACCCCCAACTGGCAACACCCAGTAGTCATTTTATTCATATATTTCTAGGAGGAATAACAGAGGAACGGCACAATGTAGAGTTTTAAGATGTTCCAGAATTGTTAATTCACGAGTAATACAAGTATTTACTAAAACAGACACGTCAGGAGGGGGGGGGACACGTCAGGAGGGGGGACAGATCCTCAGTAAAATAAAAATGTGATGTTTTTGTGTCGCCATATTCTTTTCTAAGGCTTCGCTCACATCTACGTCAGGGAACGGAGCCCTGACCGAAACCAACGGAGACCGCAGGTTTCAGTTTGCATCACCATTGATTTCAATGGCGATGGATACGGTGCCTATGGTTTCCGTCTGTCCCGGTTGTTTAAGGGTTCCGCCGTTTTGACGGAATCAATACCGTAGTCGACTGCGCTATTCCGTCAAAACGACGGAACCCCTGCACAACTCTAAAACGGAAACCATAAGCACCGTATCCATTGGTTTCGGTCTGACGTAGATGTGAACGAAGCCTTAGAAAGAAAAAGGTTTTTTTTTTTTTTTCTATAGAATTTATTCAACTTTTTGGATATTTTTTTTGTTTTTTTTTAGTCCCTCTGGGGTCTTTGTATATTTGATCTCCTGATAGAATACGCTGCAATACTCCAGTCCATTATTTCTGTCAGCGTTACACCAATTCCTTATCATTTCTAAGAGAGCTGCTTGCTGTCAGTGAATAAGAACATTCTTGTTTACAATCAGAGGCAGCAAACCCATCCTGACCTATTACATAGCAGGTTTGTTACAGTTGTATCCAGGCTGGACAATCCTCTAAGTGCAGCTGAGAGAAGAATCAAATCTGTGCAGGTTTTCGGCCGCTGGATGTAAACAAGCATTTTGCCATTCACTGTCAGCAAGCAGAGATCTTGAAAATGGTGAGGAAAGGAAGATGTCATGTATAAAATGTTGAAAAAAAGTTCATGCTTGGCACAGAATTGCTCACCTCTTTGGCATCCTCAGGGGGGCGCTCTCCAGTCTGCAGCTGGAATAGGAAATTGTGCTCCTCCAGGGAGCAGAGCATGCTGGGTAATTGCGAAGAGCAGTTGTGCAGGCGCAGGAAGGAGGCTATGCTGACATCTCCCGACTGGTGACTGTGCGGAGAGAAGACGACACATGATATAGGTGTGAGGGTCAGATACCTGTTGTGAAACTACAACTCCCAGCATGCCCTGACAGCCAAATGCTTTATTATTCCAGCCAAAAGCTCCCAGGGCATGCTGGGAATTGTAGTTTCACAAGAGCTGGAGTGCAGAAGTTTGCGTGTATGGTCTTATTAGCTATGGTTGAGCTGATCAGGTGCCCAGGGATTATAGGGTGAAATACATGGTTAAGTATCTGTGCCAATGGTGCCCAGAGCAAGAGGGGCTCTGCTATAGCGGGTCGAAGAGGTGCCCCCTGTCTATTGCCTCAGATGTCCTATAGGCCACACACAAACCCCTCCAAATTTCTCAATGAAGCTTCAGGAGCTGTTTGCTGGAGACATGGAGGGGGAGGGGGGGGGACCATGGCGTCACCTCGTCCTCTTACCAGACATTGTCCACAAGGAGCACGGATCCGTCGGGCATGACCGGCAGGTAACTGGCATTGAAGTTGGGGAGTATCCGCACATCCCGAATACAGAGTTCATCCTGAGAGGAGGTGTTCAGCACTGAGAAGCGGGAGGGGAGAAAACGGGGTGAGGGCGGATGTGAAGATGAGCCCCTTCACTGCCCCCCTTCATCTCCATGGTCTCACCTTTCAGAGCTGTGAGGTGTTTGCCGGACACGTTGATCTGACGGCACCTGAGGGTGGGAGGTGGGAGCACGGTGAGGAGGGTACTCACTGCGGGAGAGGAGAGAGGTCAGTCAGGCGGCAGGTAGGGGGCGCTATTGTTACAACAGAAAACTAGAAAGGGGGGGGGGTAGAGCAGACATGGAAGAGGAAGTAAAGAGAGCGCAGAAGTGAGAGATAAGAACCAGCGTGCCAGGAAGAGTTACCTGAGACATCACCGGCCCACACACTGATCATCTGTGTGCTGCTGGGGCCGCGTGATCAGCTGGGGCGGGGGTTGTCCTCAGATTACTATAACAGTGAGCGGTATAATATCCCCCCTCCCCCATACTGTACATTATAAGACGTCACCGAGGAGTCATGTGCTCATATAATGCTGCGGGGGACAGAACTACCAGGTGACCTCTCTGTCTACGTCATTTATAGCATGTGCCTCAGCTGCTGCAGAACCTCACTTTACAGAGGAAGGGGAACTAACATGAATCTCTCCCTTCTCAATGAGGTTCTGCAGCAGCTCGGGTGTGTAACATGAGGTTCTGCAGCGACTGGGGGGTGTAACATGAGGTTCTGCAGCGGCTGGGGGGTGTAACATGAGGTTCTGCAGCAACTGGGGGGTGTAACATGAGGTTCTGCAGCAACTGGGGGGTGTAACATGAGGTTCTGTAGCGGCTGGGGTGTGTAACATGAGGTTCTGCAGCAGCTGGTGTGTAACATGAGGTTCTGCAGCGGCTGGGGTAAGATGAGGTTCTGCAGCGGCTGGGGTAAGATGAGGTTCTGCAGCGGCTGGGGTAAGATGAGGTTCTGCAGCGGCTGGGGTAAGATGAGGTTCTGCAGCGGCTGGGGTAAGATGAGGTTCTGCAGCAGCTGGGGTGTGTAACATGAGGTTCTGCAGCGGCTGGGGTGTGTAACATGAGGTTCTGCAGCGACTGGGGTGTGTAACATGAGGTTCTGCAGCGGCTGGGGTAAGATGAGGTTCTGCAGCGGCTGGGGCGTGTAACATGAGGTTCTGCAGCGGCTGGGATGTATATCATGAGGTTCTGCAGCGGCTGGGGTGTGTAACATGAGGTTCTGCAGCGACTGGGGTGTGTAACATGAGGTTCTGCAGCGACTGGGGTGTGTAACATGAGGTTCTGCAGGTGCTGGGGTGTGTAACATGAGGTTCTGCAGCAGCTCGGGTGTGTAACATGAGGTTCTGCAGCAGCTCGGGTGTGTAACATGAGGTTCTGCAGCGACTGGGGGGTGTAACATGAGGTTCTGCAGCGACTGGGGTGTGTAACATGAGGTTCTGCAGTGGCTGGTACGTGTTACATGAGGTTCTGCAGCGGCTGGGGTAAGATGAGGTTCTTCAGCGGCTGTGGTGTGTGACATGAGGTTCTGCAGCGGCTGGGGTAAGATGAGGTTCTTCAGCGGCTGGGGTGTGTGACATGAGGTTCTGCAGCGGCTGGTACGTGTTACATGAGGTTCTGCAGCGGCTGGGGTAAGATGAGGTTCTTCAGCGGCTGTGGTGTGTGACATGTGGTTCTGCAGCGGCTGTGGTGTGTGACATGAGGTTCTGCAGCGGCTGGGGTAAGATGAGGTTCTTCAGCGGCTGTGGTGTGTGACATGAGGTTCTGCAGCGGCTGTGGTGTGTGACATGAGGTTCTGCAGCGGCTGGGGTAAGATGAGGTTCTGAAGCAGCACCCTTTAGTGACTGACACCCTCTTATCACTGGATCTCCTGTCTTCATATCAGAACATTTGAAAAACATTGTGCGCCCGCTGCTGCCCGCACCCTCCCCCGCCCTTATAGAAGACATGGTAGAAAGCCCCCCCCCAGCTCTGACGTTTACCAGCAGAACCCCAATAAGTCACCTTGAGCCTTGAAGGTCGCCTGCTCCTCCTTGAAGATTTGACCTGGGGTAGAATTGAGCAGCAGGGAGCGATATCCGAGGGTCTTGGCCCGGGACTGTTCAGAGTCCCTCTTCCAGACTGTGACGACTATCTGAGGGACGGGAGGAACTGATCAGAGACGCAGAACACACGGCTCATCTGTCCACTGAACCAACAGACAGAGATATTACAGGAACACGCACTGTTCAATGACAGCAAGCAGAAAGTAAGTCCACATTAGCCCTGAGTTCGGCCAATCTACTGTTTGATCCAGCAGGGGGAGTATTTTCTATGAGGACTGTAGGGCCGCTGACTGAGGGGGTCCTTACCAGCTAATGTAATATCACTGCTTGCTGTCAGTGAAAGGAAACATTGACTTTTTTTTACATTCAGAGGCTGATAAAACCTGCCTGTCCTGCTCACACAGCTGCGAGTCGGTTACAATGTATCAGCGTAGGTAATCGCTAGCAGCCCGGAGAGGAGAGTCAAAGGAGCTCAGAAGACCGGGGGTTAGCATACATACAAGCTCTGCTGCATTTATCCCCCTCCCCCACGATTACATCAGTGTAGATAGAGCGAAGTTTTGTATATTAAACTCCATTTATTACAGGAAGAGCTGCAGTGTAAAGCATGGGGAGGGACAGCGCAGCAGCCTGAGCCTCTGATGAGACAGGAGGTGGATTTTAAAATACCTCAGACAATAGACGATGCATCTGGCGTCGCTAATCATAGGCATGCGCTATCAGAGCAGAGCTGTAGTGTATAGCATGGGGGGAACACTATAGCAGCCTTTGCCTTTAGGACAGCAGGTGAATTTCAGACTTCAATGGACAATGCAAATCAGCTTTTATCTGAACAAGGGGTTTAGTGTAAACTAAGATGACAACCAATATGACCGTCACTACAGCTCCCACCGGACCGGGACCGGCGCTCTGTGGAATAGGAATACTACAAATATTCTCCTGTGTCGACATCACTGGGCAGAACAGAAAGCCATACGGTCACCCAGCCTCCCGACACCGGTATATCTCTAGCTGTAGAGGAGAAGCATGACCGTCATCTGCACCCCCCATTAGACCTCCCCTCCGTCATCAGACCTTCCCATCATCGACCCCTCCCCCCGTCATCGGACCTCCCCCCCGTCATCGGACTCTCACCTTAGCTTTGACTGTAGTGGGCGGCAGACGATCCAGAGACACGGACAGGGGAAAGATGACCTCATCACAAGACACTACGGGGTCAGTGACCGGCGTCTGCAAGAAACAGGAAAGTAAGAGGAGGAGAAACCGGAAGATAGAGCGGTGATGACATATAGATGGGGGGGACGGCAGAGTGATGGGTGAAGGGAGAGGTGATAGGCTGAGACAGGGTGAGGGGGTGACGAGTGATGGGGCGGGTGACAGGGTGGGTTACAGATAGTGTGGCAGGTGATCGTAAAGGGGAGGGGCGACGTGACGAGGGGGGGGATAGGCGACGTGACGAGGGGGGGGATAGGCGACGTGACGAGGGGGGGGATAGGCGACGTGACGAGGGGGGGGATAGGCGACGTGACGAGGGGGGGGATAGGCGACGTGACGAGGGGGGGGATAGGCGACGTGACGAGGGGGGGGATAGGCGACGTGACGAGGGGGGGATAGGCGACGTGACGAGGGGGGGGATAGGCGACGTGACGAGGGGGGGGATAGGCGACGTGACGAGGGGGGGGATAGGCGACGTGACGAGGGGGGGATAGGCGACGTGACGAGGGGGGGATAGGCGACGTGACGAGGGGGGGATAGGCGACGTGACGAGGGGGGGATAGGCGACGTGACGAGGGGGGGATAGGCGACGTGACGAGGGGGGGATAGGCGACGTGACGAGGGGGGGATAGGCGACGTGACGAGGGGGGGATAGGCGACGTGACGAGGGGGGGGATAGGCGACGTGACGAGGGGGGGGATAGGCGACGTGACGAGGGGGGGGATAGGCGACGTGACGAGGGGGGGGATAGGCGACGTGACGAGGGGGGGGATAGGCGACGTGACGAGGGGGGTGATAGGCGACGTGACGAGGGGGGAGATAGGCGACGTGACGAGGGGGGGGATTGGCGACGTGACGAGGGGGGGGATTGGCGACGTGACGAGGGGGGGGATTGGCGACGTGACGAGGGGGGGGATTGGCGACGTGACGAGGGGGGGGATTGGCGACGTGACGAGGGGGGGGATTGGCGACGTGACGAGGGGGGGGATTGGCGACGTGACGAGGGGGGGGATTGGCGACGTGACGAGGGGGGGGATTGGCGACGTGACGAGGGGGGGGGATTGGCGACGTGACGAGGGGGGGGGGATTGGC
This sequence comes from Rhinoderma darwinii, assembly GCF_050947455.1. Classification (NCBI taxonomy): domain Eukaryota; kingdom Metazoa; phylum Chordata; class Amphibia; order Anura; family Rhinodermatidae; genus Rhinoderma; species Rhinoderma darwinii. Next base: position 406,602,146 of record NC_134689.1, read on the forward strand.
GACGTGACGAGGGGGGGGGGGATTGGCGACGTGACGAGGGGGGGGGGATTGGCGACGTGACGAGGGGGGGGGGGATTGGCGACGTGACGAGGGGGGGGGATTGGCGACGTGACGAGGGGGGGGGGATTGGCGACGTGACGAGGGGGGGGGATTGGCGACGTGACGAGGGGGGGGGGATTGGCGACGTGACGAGGGGGGGGGGGATTGGCGACGTGACGAGGGGGGGGGGATTGGCGACGTGACGAGGGGGGGGGGGATTGGCGACGTGACGAGGGGGGGGGATTGGCGACGTGACGAGGGGGGGGGGATTGGCGACGTGACGAGGGGGGGGATTGGCGACGTGACGAGGGGGGGGGGATTGGCGACGTGACGAGGGGGGGGGGGGATTGGCGACGTGACGAGGGGGGGGGGATTGGCGACGTGACGAGGGGGGGGGGGATTGGCGACGTGACGAGGGGGGGGGGATTGGCGACGTGACGAGGGGGGGGGGATTGGCGACGTGACGAGGGGGGGGGGATTGGCGACGTGACGGGGGGGGGGGGATTGGCGACGTGACGGGGGGGGGGGGGATTGGCGACGTGACGGGGGGGGGATTGGCGACGTGACGGGGGGGGAGATTGGCGACGTGACGAGGGGGGGGGGGGGATTGGCGACGTGACGAGGGGGGGGGGATTGGCGACGTGACGAGGGGGGGGGGGATTGGCGACGTGACGAGGGGGGGGGATTGGCGACGTGACGAGGGGGGGGATTGGCGACGTGACGAGGGGGGGGATTGGCGACGTGACGAGGGGGGGGATTGGCGACGTGACGAGGGGGGGGATTGGCGACGTGACGAGGGGGGGGATTGGCGACGTGACGAGGGGGGGGATTGGCGACGTGACGAGGGGGGGGATTGGCGACGTGACGAGGGGGGGGGGATTGGCGACGTGACGAGGGGGGGGGGATTGGCGACGTGACGAGGGGGGGGGGATTGGCGACGTGACGAGGGGGGGGATTGGCGACGTGACGAGGGGGGGGATTGGCGACGTGACGAGGGGGGGGATTGGCGACGTGACGAGGGGGGGGGGATTGGCGACGTGACGAGGGGGGGGGGATTGGCGACGTGACGAGGGGGGGGGGATTGGCGACGTGACGAGGGGGGGGGATTGGCGACGTGACGAGGGGGGGGGATTGGCGACGTGACGAGGGGGGGGGGATTGGCGACGTGACGAGGGGGGGGGGGATTGGCGACGTGACGAGGGGGGGGGGGATTGGCGACGTGACGAGGGGGGGGGATTGGCGACGTGACGAGGGGGGGGGATTGGCGACGTGACGAGGGGGGGGGGGCATTGGCGACGTTACGAGGGGGGGGATTGGCGACGTGACGGGGGGGGGGAGATTGGCGACGTGACGAGGGGGGGGGGATTGGCGACGTGACGAGGGGGGGGGGATTGGCGACGTGACGAGGGGGGGGATTGGCGACGTGACGAGGGGGGGGATTGGCGACGTGACGAGGGGGGGGATTGGCGACGTGACGAGGGGGGGGATTGGCGACGTGACGAGGGGGGGGATTGGCGACGTGACGAGGGGGGGGATTGGCGACGTGACGAGGGGGGGGATTGGCGACGTGACGAGGGGGGGGATTGGCGACGTGACGAGGGGGGGGATTGGCGACGTGACGAGGGGGGGGATTGGCGACGTGACGAGGGGGGGGATTGGCGACGTGACGAGGGGGGGGATTGGCGACGTGACGAGGGGGGGGATTGGCGACGTGACGAGGGGGGGGATTGGCGACGTGACGAGGGGGGGGATTGGCGACGTGACGAGGGGGGGATTGGCGACGTGACGAGGGGGGGGATTGGCGACGTGACGAGGGGGGGGATTGGCGACGTGACGAGGGGGGGGATTGGCGACGTGACGAGGGGGGGGATTGGCGACGTGACGAGGGGGGGGATTGGCGACGTGACGAGGGGGGGGATTGGCGACGTGACGAGGGGGGGGGAATTGGCGACGTGACGAGAGGGGGGGGGGATTGGCGACGTGACGAGGGGGGGGGGATTGGCGACGTGACGAGGGGGGGGATTGGCGACGTGACGAGGGGGGGGATTGGCGACGTGACGAGGGGGGGGATTGGCGACGTGACGAGGGGGGGGATTGGCGACGTGACGAGGGGGGGGATTGGCGACGTGACGAGGGGGGGGATTGGCGACGTGACGAGGGGGGGGATTGGCGACGTGACGAGGGGGGGGGGATTGGCGACGTGACGAGGGGGGGGGGATTGGCGACGTGACGAGGGGGGGGGGATTGGCGACGTGACGAGGGGGGGGGGATTGGCGACGTGACGAGGGGGGGGGGGATTGGCGACGTGACGAGAGGGGGGGATTGGCGACGTGACGAGAGGGGGGGATTGGCGACGTGACGAGGGGGGGGGGATTGGCGACGTGACGAGGGGGGGGGGGGATTGGCGACGTGACGAGGGGGGGGGATTGGCGACGTGACGAGGGGGGGTGGATTGGCGACGTGACGAGGGGGGGGGGATTGGCGACGTGACGAGGGGGATTGGCGACGTGACGAGGGGGATTGGCGACGTGACGAGGGGGATTGGCGACGTGACGAGGGGGATTGGCGACGTGACGAGGGGGATTGGCGACGTGACGAGGGGGATTGGCGACGTGACGAGGGGGATTGGCGACGTGACGAGGGGGATTGGCGACGTGACGAGGGGGATTGGCGACGTGACGAGGGGGATTGGCGACGTGACGAGGGGGATTGGCGACGTGACGAGGGGGATTGGCGACGTGACGAGGGGGATTGGCGACGTGACGAGGGGGATTGGCGACGTGACGAGGGGGATTGGCGACGTGACGAGGGGGATTGGCGACGTGACGAGGGGGGGGATTGGCGACGTGACGAGGGGGGGGATTGGCGACGTGACGAGGGGGGGGATTGGCGACGTGACGAGGGGGGGGATTGGCGACGTGACGAGGGGGGGGGATTGGCGACGTGACGAGGGGGGGGGATTGGCGACGTGACGAGGGGGGGGATTGGCGACGTGACGAGGGGGGGGGATTGGCGACGTGACGAGGGGGGGGGATTGGCGACGTGACGAGGGGGGGGGATTGGCGACGTGACGAGGGGGGGATTGGCGACGTGACGAGGGGGGGGATTGGCCACGTGACGAGGGGGGGGAATTGGCCACGTGACGAGGGGGGGGGGGATTGGCCACGCGACGAGGGGGGGGGGATTGGCCACGTGACGAGGGGGGGGGATTGGCCACGTGACGAGGGGGGGGGATTGGCCACGTGACGAGGGGGGGGGATTGGCCACGTGACGAGGGGGGGGGATTGGCCACGTGACGAGGGGGGGGATTGGCCACGTGACGAGGGGGGGATTGGCCACGTGACGAGGGGGGATTGGCCACGTGACGAGGGGGGGATTGGCCACGTGACGAGGGGGGGATTGGCCACGTGACGAGGGGGGGATTGGCCACGTGACGAGGGGGGGTTGGCCACGTGACGAGGGGGGGTTGGCCACGTGACGAGGGGGGGGTTGGCCACGTGACGAGGGGGGGGGATTGGCCACGTGACGAGGGGGGGGATTGGCCACGTGACGAGGGGGGGGGATTGGCCACGTGACGAGGGGGGGATTGGCCACGTGACGAGGGGGGTTTGGCCACGTGACAAGGGGGGTTTGGCCACGTGACGAGGGGGGGGATTGGCCACGTGACGAGGGGGGGGATTGGCCACGTGACGAGGGGGGATTGGCCACGTGACGAGGGGGGGATTGGCCACGTGACGAGGGGGGGATTGGCCACGTGACGAGGGGGGGATTGGCCACGTGACGAGGGGGGGATTGGCCACGTGACGAGGGGGGGATTGGCCACGTGACGAGGGGGGATTGGCCACGTGACGAGGGGGGATTGGCCACGTGACGAGGGGGGGATTGGCCACGTGACGAGGGGGGGGATTGGCCACGTGACGAGGGGGGGGATTGGCCACGTGACGAGGGGGGGTTGGCCACGTGACGAGGGGGGATTGGCCACGTGACGAGGGGGGATTGGCCACGTGACGAGGGGGGATTGGCCACGTGACGAGGGGGGATTGGCCACGTGACGAGGGGGGATTGGCCACGTGACGAGGGGGGATTGGCCACGTGACGAGGGGGGATTGGCCACGTGACGAGGGGGGATTGGCCACGTGACGAGGAGGGGGATTGGCCACGTGACGAGGGGGGATTGGCCACGTGACGAGGGGGGATTGGCCACGCGACGAGGGGGGATTGGCCACGTGACGAGGGGGGGATTGGCCACGTGACGAGGGGGGGATTGGCCACGTGACGAGGGGGGGGATTGGCCACGTGACGAGGGGGGATTGGCCACGTGACGAGGGGGGGATTGGCCACGTGACGAGGGGGGGGATTGGCGACGTGACGAGGGGGGGGGATTGGCGACGTGACGAGGGGGGGGGATTGGCGACGTGACGAGAGGGGGGGATTGGCGACGTGACGGGGGGGGGGGGATTGGCGACGTGACGGGGGGGGGGATTGGCGACGTGACGGGGGGGATAGGCGACGTGACGGGGGGATAGGCGACGTGACGGGGGGGATAGGCGAGGTGACGGGGGGGATAGGCGATGTGACGGGGGGGATAGGCGATGTGACGGGGGGGGGGATAGGCGATGTGACGGGGGGGGGGGATAGGCGATGTGACGGGGGGGGGGGATAGGCGATGTGACGGGGGGGGGGGATAGGCGATGTGACGGGGGGGGGGGGGATAGGCGATGTGACGGGGGGGATAGGCGATGTGACGGGGGGGGATAGGCGATGTGACGGGGGGGGATAGGCGATGTGACGGGGGGGATAGGCGATGTGACGGGGGGGATAGGCGATGTGACGGGGGGGGATAGGCGATGTGACGGGGGGGGGATAGGCGATGTGACGGGGGGGGGATAGGCGATGTGACGGGGGGGGATAGGCGATGTGACGGGGGGGGGGATAGGCGATGTGACGGGGGGGGATAGGCGATGTGACGGGGGGGGATAGGCGATGTGACGGGGGGGGGACAGGCGATGTGACGGGGGGGATAGGCGATGTGACGGGGGGGGGATAGGCGATGTGACGGGGGGGGGATAGGCGATGTGACGGGGGGGGGATAGGCGATGTGACGGGGGGGGGGGGAATAGGCGATGTGACGGGGGGGGGGGGAATAGGCGATGTGACGGGGGGGGGAATAGGCGATGTGACGGGGGGGGGATAGGCGATGTGACGGGGGGGATTGGCGACGTGACATGGGGGGGGGATTTGGCCACGTGACGAGGGGGGGGGGGATTGGCCACGTGACGAGGGGGGATTGGCCACGTGACGAGGGGGGGGATTGGCGACGTGACGAGGGGGGGGATTGGCGACGTGACGAGGGGGGGGATTGGCGACGTGACGGGGGGGGATAGGCGATGTGACGGGGGGGGGGATAGGCGATGTGACGGGGGGGGGATAGGCGATGTGACGGGGGGGGGATAGGCGATGTGACGGGGGGGGGATAGGCGATGTGACGGGGGGGGATAGGCGATGTGACGGGGGGGGGATAGGCGATGTGACGGGGGGGGGATAGGCGATGTGACGGGGGGGGATAGGTGATGTGACAGGGGGGATAGGTGATGTGACAGGGGGGATAGGTGATGTGACGGGGGGATAGGTGATGTGACGGGGGGGATAGGTGATGTGACGGGGGGGATAGGTGATGTGACGGGGGGGATAGGTGATGTGACGGGGGGGATAGGTGATGTGACGGGGGGGATAGGTGATGTGACGGGGGGGGGGGGATAGGTGATGTGACGGGGGGGGGGGGATAGGTGATGTGACGGGGGGGGGATAGGTGATGTGACGGGGGGGGGGATAGGTGATGTGACGGGGGGGGGGATAGGTGATGTGACGGGGGGGGGGGGATAGGTGATGTGACAGGGGGGGGGATAGGTGATGTGACAGGGGGGGGGATAGGTGATGTGACGGGGGGGGATAGGTGATGTGACGGGGGGGGGGATAGGTGATGTGACAGGGGGGGGGGGGATAGGTGATGTGACAGGGGGGGGGGGATAGGTGATGTGACAAGGGGGGTGGGATAGGTGATGTGACGGGGGGGATAGGTGATGTGACGGGGGGGGGGGGGGGGGGATAGGTGATGTGACGGGGGGGGGGGATAGGTGATGTGACGGGGGGGGGGATAGGTGATGTGACGGGGGGGGGGGATAGGTGATGTGACGGGGGGGGATAGGTGATGTGACGGGCAGAATGACAGGTGACAATCAGGGTGACGCTTCTTCTTACCCCCGGGCCGGTGCCGGTCGGCTGCTGCTGGCTGAGGATGGCTCTGCACCCCCGGTAGGATCCGCAGCTGTCTCCGCTCTCCTCCTCCTCTTCCAGCTCTTCTTCCCCCGGACACACACTGGCCAGGGCGGAGAGAGAAGCTGCCAGCGGGGCCCAGGAGCAGTTCTCAGACCCCGGGCTCGACTGAGAACTGTCCCCGCGGCAGCAGGCCTCCGACCCCGCCCTATCCTGGCCGACCTCCCCAGCACTCCGAAGCCGCAGTACAAGCAAGAAACGCAGCGTTTCGCCCAGGTGCAGGTGATTGCGGCGGGGGAGGGAGCGGTACCGGCCCGGGAGGTCGGCCGGTAACACGGGACATGCCGGGAAGATCATCGAGTAATCGCACTGCGACTC